>NC_084850.1:97127320-97427320 GCF_033115175.1 Lepus europaeus | reverse complement strand
TTCTACAAACATAATTTTAAAAATAAGGCTTGGGCTAGTATTGTGGCATAGAAGGTAAAGCTGCCATCTGTGACATGACATCCCATATGGGTGTCAGTTTGTGTCCTGGCCGCTCCATTTCCCATCCATCTCCCTGCTAATGCACCTGGGAAAGCAGCAGAAGATGGCCCAAGTGTTTGGGCCTCTGCCACCCACGTGGGAGACCTAGAAGAAACTCCTGGCTTCAGCCTGGCCTAGCCCTGGCTGTTACGGTCATTTGGGGAGTGCACCAGTGGATGGAAGATCTGTCTCTCCTCCTCACTGTAACTCTGACATTCAAATAGATAGATAAATCTTCAACAATAACAAAAATAAGGCTGAATAACCTGCTTAATTTCTTGCTCGAAGACTCTGCAAATACAACCAAAAATGTTCCTTTGTTTTTGCTCAACTGTTTACCTACAAGTGATCGGTGCTCTGGGGATTTCGGAGCACCAGAACTATTTGAGAGCATGAGAAAGTGTACAAGGCCAGCATGACCAGAACTCTTGTTCAAGTGCAAGAAACCCATAGACTAAGAATATAGTAAGGGGATGCTCTTGGTCATTAGCACTGGGTCAGGCACGGGTTGGGTTTTACCTGGCATGTTTCTCGGTACTCTCAGCCATAGCCAGTGCTCGTCCAAGGGCAGCTTTTACTTCATTCACTAGGGCTACTTGGGCATCTGTGCCACTTCCTGCAGCAGCGAGGCTTGCGAGGAACAGGCGGGCCAGAGCAGGTGTGTCTTTGTCTTCTGCATTCTGAGTATGCGGGAGGAGGTGGTCCAGCACGAAAGCTAGCACACTGCAGTCCTAAAAAGTTATTAATCATGACATTTACTCACAGGCACAATTATGCCACAACATTCTACAACAACAAGGTGCACACACACATACTTTTTCCTCGTAGTCACCCACTCAGTAATTATTGGGTCCATTTTATAGATGAGGAGACCAAGGCTCAAAGGTACAAGCTAAGTAAGTAGCAAACCCATTACAACAAAGCTTCTTTGGCAGCTTTATAAAGCTTCCAAATCCCATACATTTCCTACTACACAGTCTAGACACTGTCATGTAGTTGTCACTTGATATTTCTTAAGACATTTTTATGTATGGTATTTAATAGAACTATTCGTAACAAACCTATAAAATAGATTAAGACAAGTGAGTTACCCACCTGATAGATGGGTAACTTGATGCCCAAAGAAAAGTGGCTTATACAAATAATTTATTCAAGGGCTTAGGAATTAAATCTTGATTCCCTAATTTGAATGCTACAATTCCTTTAGAATTCAATTAAATTATAGTATTTACTGACACCTACAACGCCAGGACCCTGTGCTATAAACTGGCAAGAATTGAGAGAGGGGCTGGCGTTGTGGTACAGTGGATTGGGCTGCTGCTTGTGACACTGGCATTCAGCATTAGAGTGCCGGTTTGGGTCCCAGCTGCTCCGCTTCTGATCCAGCTCCCTGCTAGTGCACCTGGGAAGGCAGCGGAGGATGGCCCAAATATTTGGGCTCCTGTCACTCACGTGGGAGACCAGGATGGAGTTCCTGGCTCCTGGCTTCAGCCTGGCCCAGCCCTGGCTGTTGCGGACATTTGGGGAGTGAACCAGTGGATGGAAGATCTCTGTCTGTCTCTCCCTCTTTCTTTGTTGCTCTGCCTTTCAAATAAATAAATAAATAAATGAATAAGTGAATAAATGAATAAATAAATCTTATCCAAAAAAAGGGTCAAGTGAGAGACAGCACAGTCACAGACAAGGATATGCAGAAATATTAATGCAGGGTTACTTAAAATAGCAAAAAGGTCCCAAAACAAGGGAAGGAAATTAAGTCAGACTTTTCTGTTTCTCCATGATTTCTGCTGTGATAACTCCTAATCTTTACAGAAACTCAAAGGTCTTTTGTTGTAGATTTTGGACCAAAATTTGTTGAACATTTCAGAATTAGGTGATGGTTTCATAACACTCTTAATGTACAAAATGCCACTTTCTTATACACTTTAAAATGATTTTTAAATTGTATGTGTAATTGTATGTGAATTTCACTTCAATATAGAAAAAGCACTGATAAATTCTAGAGTCTGGGAAACTGGATAAAGTGACCTTAATACTATTAGAAAAAAAGATCAACTTCCTGGTAGTGAATAAAATACAAAGATCAAGTTGTTGTCGGAGTAAAAACATAAGCAATACCATGTGAAAACTGGAAAACAGCACTGCAGTTTGGGAAAGCAGTGCAAACTGAGAAGAATTTAGCTCTGGAGGCTGAGTTTCAATTTTACTTCTGTTACTTGGTTGTGTGGCATTAGGCAACTGACTTACCTCTCTGAGCCTCTTCTCCTCTGTTAAAGAGACAATGCCAACAATATTGCAGTGTGGCCAGGATTACAATAGTGTTGTAAGCCACCCATCTGTACCCAGTACCAGTAGTACTGAACACATTAGGTAAGATATTTAATAAGTCTGTAACTAAATGTTTTAGTCCACAAACAATACTATTATAAATACAGATGGCACAAATGAATAAAAGCTCCAACATAAAACTAGTATATACATTTAATATATTACATGTCACAAAGGACTTATATCCAGAAGATAAAGAATTCAAAAGACTAGCAAGAATAAATTATTTCAATAGACAGTTCCCAAAAGAGAACATCGAAATGTCAATAAAGACATGCAAAGATGGTCAACAGGGAAATGGATAATTTATCACTCTAAACCTCCTAGAATGGGTGAAATGAAAAATACTAAGCATTGTAAGGTGGTGAAACAATCAGAGCACCAATATGCTGCTGATAAAAATATAAATTGACACATCACTGAAAAACTTTGTACCATCTGCTAAAGCTGAATAAATGCACATTCTAGAGCCCAGTGATCCAATCCTAGGCATACACCACTCAACCAAAATGCTTATATATCTTCTTCAAAACATGCCTAGGAATGTTCACAGCCACACTACTTGTGAAAACTCCAAATGGAAAACCCAACCATTCTGGAACAGAATGAACAAAGAGATGATGGTGGATTCACACAATGGAATTCTACACAGCAGTTAAGATAAATTAAAAATCATACAAGCACAAAAACCATCCCTGTGAATATGTTAAGGAAAAGAGGCCAGACACAAAAGTGTATGCGCTACAAGACTCCGTTTACATAAAACACAAAACCACTTTGAGAAGGAACAGCTTCTGGGAGTCTGTAATGCTTTCTTTACTGTGGCTGGTGGACATCCAGGAAAAAAAATTCACTACTCAGGACGTGTATATTTTTGCATGCACGTTAAACTTGGATTAAGGTAAAAATGGTTTTAAGACAGCTGCGATCAGATTCAGATTCTGCCACGCTAGTGCCCCGGCTCATTCTCAGACTGCTTGCCACTTAGCAACCATAAAATTATGACATAACCCACAAAACAAGGTCCCCTTTAAAAAACAAAAACACTTTCCTTGGGTACACACTTTACATATATTGGGATATGACATAATTTCTCAAAGTGCCCACTCACTCGAAAAATCTAACGAAGATAATCCTGTATCAGGACATAGGAAATATGACTTCATTTTTTCCCACAGCTCTACTGCTGGACATTTAGGTTTGTCCTTCATTTTTTACTACTAATACTGCTACTACATCTGGTATCTTTGTACATGTGTGAGCACATCTGGAAGATAAACAGCTAAATTCTTGTTTATTTTGTTCATTCAACTGTCCTTTAGAATCTTTACTTACATGTCCCATAAATAATTCAAATTCTACACTTTCTCCTCAAATCCTCGCCCCACCCATGAAAGGAAGACAAAACTAAAAATCAGATACCAAACTGTTCTGACTTTTGTAATTTTTGTCTTGCCCTTTGCAATCTCCACACTGTAGACCAAGGGATTGTAACAGAATAAGTCTCATGAACTTATCACTCCTTGTGGTAAGCCTGTTGGCTCATCAAGGGAAAAGACCTAGCTCTTTCATGGAATCCTCTGTTGCCTTCATTCTTGGGTTAGTACTTAGCATGCGTGAGTTTTCAACACAAAGTAGGTACCCAAATGATGGAAGTGTAACATCTTAGGTAGAAGTTGGAAAGATTACCTCTTTGATCAGCTCAGACTGGCCCACAGTGTAGCTGTAGTTGGCAATCAGGGTAGCAATACCAACATAGGATCTCACCAACTCTGCCAGAAGACGAAGGATAGTGGAGGTAGGCATTAAAGGTTTGCTGCCCTTGCCTTTCTGCTTGCCTTCCTCAGAGGCCCGGTCCCCTTCTTTATCTTTCTTCCCATCTCGAGACTCCTCTGGAGTCGCAGCGGCTGTGAAAAGTCAAACAGTTGTTCAATTTCACATCAGAATACTGGGAAAAATCAAGTCTTAGGTGCAAAGAATACTACCTCTGCTATACCGGAAGGTCATTGGTATAAACCAATGCTCTCCTTACACTGTAGTGGAAGAACAGAGAACTAGGATCACCCGGGTTTCAGATGTGGGATGCAGACAGAGTGTAACAGGGAGGCACTGCCCCTTTGTTCAGGCATCCCTCCACTTACATTGTGATCCGGAAATAACTGTGCTAGTATTACCCAAACCTGGCATGTACACCCTTCTCTGTCTTCCCTTATGTTTGCTTGGTGCTTTCTTATGAACGCAGTTCAGCTCAAATGATGATTTCACTTTTAAATGCTCTCCTCTCTCTGTTGCAGATCTCCCTCACTGATACAGTCTGCCACATAGTGGGCACCAATGCTTCCCTTAAACAAGATTGCTACCATCCATACTACAAACTACATACGAGCAGGAAGCCCTCACAAATGAGTAAAACAATGTTCTGCTAATTATTAGTCTTTCATTTATCTTCAGGGACTGGTATATGCAGCAAAATATAACTAAAATATCTGTCCTACCCAAGAATTAGTTCTTGAAAGGTCTCATCAGGCTTGCTCCCACATCCTAACTTACTATGAGTTAGAAGGTAGGAATCTACTATGAAAACCATATAGCTAAAATAGTATTGCTGGCATTAAAGCTCTGTAAGTTAGCTTGTGGAAGTCATCAAGAGCAATGAGTCTTCCTCTGTCTCTCCTCTCTGTGTAACTCTTTCAAATAAATAAATAAATCTTAATAAAAAGATGGAGCCAGCATTATGGCATAGCAGGTAAAGCCACCACCTGCGATGCTGGCATCCCATATGGGTGCTGGATCATGTCCCGGTTGTTCCTCTTCCCATCCAGCCCCCTGCTAACGGCCTGAGAAAAACAGTGGAAGATAGCCCATGTGCTTGGGCACCTGCAACCCACATAGGAGACCCAGAAGCGCTTGGCTCCTGGTTTCAGCCTGACTTAGCCTCAGCCACTAAGGCCCATCAGGGGAGTGAACTAATGATGTTAGATCTCTTCCTCTGTCTCTCCTCTCTGTGTAACTTTTGACCTTCAAATAAATAAAATCTTTTAAAAAAAATAGTAGTATGAGGGGGTTAGAGTACAATGGAGGGATGTTAACCACAGCAACCATTACTGGGTTAGTTAAGTTGTATTCCCACTAACTTTAGTATAGAGAGAGGCCCTTTAACACTGTGTGTACCTCTGAGAAAGTTCGCTTAGACAAGTCAATGTGACAATTACACATATATTCTCCTACCCTCTGCTAAAGCCCCACAATTTTTGGAATTTGTCTTTCCAAGAAAGAAGAATCCTAGAGGGATGAACAAAATCATTACCTTCTACTTGGGAGGCCCCAGAAGTGGAATTCTCAGCGGCGGCACCATCTGCAGCAAAAACCTGACTCTGTGGAAGACAAAACTCTTGAGTTCTCATGAACTTCAAAGACAGTGGTCCCCAAATGGCAGGACTCCTTCCCTGGGTACTGGCTGGGACTGCTACAAACACTCTGGCTGACCTTGTAAGCACTTTCCCCTGTATACCCTAACATTTGAGAAGCAATCATTATAAATGTAGTGACTGGGAAAGCAGAGAAAAGGGAAGATAAAAATAAATTAAGGAAACATTTCCAACCCTAGGAGAGAAAAAGAAATCCCAGAGACGTCAATTTTATCTTCATTTCTTAGGCTGCAGATAATCTGCAGATAAATCAAATTAATACCTTTGAAATTTCCTTGGCATAACCCTAAATACTGAGAAAACATAGGTACTAGAAAGGGAGAAGAAAGATGGAAGGCTGTTGGAACTGACTTACATTAATGGAAAAGCCTGTCTGTCCATCAAAGTCACTGGTCTGACGAGTAAGTGACCGGTACTGCTGGTATACATCATCGCCCATGTCTTGCAGGAGCTGGCCAACTTCCTGAGTCATAGCTCCAGGTTTAGCATCAGATTTGTCAGCTGGAGAAAACAGGAAAAACAAAAACAAAAATTCTTCTGTGATTGTGGAATGTTAATGCCTATTTGGTAGCTTGGTCAGTTTCACTTTAAGCTGCTACAACTGCTTACAAAGTAACATTACTGAGTTTCCAGGAGCAGTCTGAGTAGAGTAATACACTGCATGATGATGCTTTGGTCAGTGATGGATTGCACATGTGATGATATACCCCATAGCCCCAGTGTGCGGTAGAGTATACAATCTAGATTTAAGTATACTCTAATTACATTACATGATGCATGAATGTATGAGGGCAAGCATCTGTGGTGTATAGCATTCTCATAATATGCATTTTCCATGAACTTTTTGTTTGCATAAAGCCTTTGCATGGATTCCAAACTATCCTCCCCACCAAAATAAACTTTTTATTCAATTTTTCCATTATCTTTTTGAATCCCTCTTGTATATAACCAAGAGGGCAGTTGATAGTCTTATTTGGACACTTCTTAAACTTTTTAAAATGATTTATTTATTTGAAAGGCAGTTACAGAGAGAGGGAGAGAAAAAGATCTTCTATTTGCTGGGTTCACTCCCCAAATGGTTTCAAGGGCCGGGGCTGCGTCAGGCCAAAGCTAGGAGCCTGGAACTCCAGCTGGGTCTAACATATGGGTGACAGGGGCCCAGGCATTTGGGTCATTTTCTGCTGCTTTCCAGGTACATTAGCAGAGAGTTGCATGGCAAGTGGACTTGAACTGACACTCATATGGGATGCGGTTGTCACAGGCAGTGGCTTAACCCACTGCCCCACAATGCTGGCCCCACTAACCAGTCTTTTGGTCACAGGCAATTTGACTTTCAGGCTCCTCGTTTTCCTCAGCTGTCAACAATTAAGTTCGAATTAACATAGAAGATACTACTGTTCACACAGGGTCAATACATGGCTGCTACAGCTTTATAGCTAAATTATTATGGGGAGGAGGGGATTATGATGATATGGGGTTAAGTTTCTGTGGTGAGAGAAGCAAGGAATTCTTTGTATGGGTCACAGTGCTGTCTAAATGAAAAGCAGGTTTGGATTTTCTTTACTTATTCAAGGCAGTATGCATCAAATTTTGGCCATAAGAGTATAACCTGAAGGAAATGCACAAGGACACGAATGGAATGGGACCCTTGGTTCCAAGCAGTTCAGCCATGATATTCTCACTGCTTACAAGCAGCACTTTACAAAAAAATCTGTACCTCATTTTCAATCTGTTCATAAAATGGTATTATTTCCTTTTAAATACTTCTTTAATCTCTCTATAGAGACATTCTCATTCAAAACTTCCACAGTCTCCTGATCCTCATCATTAAAGACTCATTTCAGAAATAACTTACTCTAGGAGACTTTCCTACCTGTTCCACCTGAGCAGGTCAGGTGCCTCACCGCTACCCTGGGTGGTACCTGTCATGCTTCAGGAGTATATTAGTTTCTTCAGAGACTTGCACTTTGTGTCTCAACTCGAGACTCAAAGTGTGGGCACTCTATGCCACGAGTTGCTTCAAACGACCCAGGGAAAGTAATGTATCCTCCAGTGCCCATCCTCCAGAGGTGGGCTAGCCACATACCTTCCTCTGGAGCATGATAAGCAGCCAGAGCATTTAGCATATCATAGATCACTTCCTTGATAGTATCAGGAATGACAGGCAGAGACGAGGGCTTCAAAGGTGTTGTCTTCACCAGCTGTACAGCATTAGGACCTTTAATTCTAAGATTCTCGAATTCATCATCTGATGCTAAGCCAAAATGAGAGAGAAAAATCAGTCAATAGTGAACCAGTACCTAAACTCAGTAACTAATAAAGGAAGATTCAGAAAGGTGCTCAAATGATACAAAAGCTTGGAACAGGGGGCTATTTTCAACCAATGTTGAAGTAGTCTACTAGAACATCTGGTTCTTGCCTTTCCCACATCCCATAGGATGTAATACAGCAATACCAAATAGAGAAAATTGATTTTGAAATCCAGTTTTGTTACATCAACAAAACACAATTTTCTCATTTTTGAAATTTGGTTATTTTGAGGATCAAATAAAAGCACACCTGAGAAATGCCTAGCATATGGCTGGGGCTCCCAAAATAATTAGTAACCTTCCCAAGTATTTGTTCAAAACAAAACAAAATTCTAAAAAACTAAAGAAAATGTTAAAAGTTCAATAAATATCCATAATTTTCAACTAGAATCACCATTTGACTGCCCTGAAATATACTGACACATGCCTCCTATCAGGATTATTTTTCTATATAACCACAATACTAATGTAATGCCCAGAAATCAGAGATACTCACCAGCTATCTCAGAACAACCCACAGTTTGTATTTATCTAATTGTTTATAATGAAATATAGGTCAAATCTCTGGCAAAAATACACATGATATTTCCCACTGCGCCAAGTAAGTCACATTCATTTGCCTCGTAATTACCATTTTATTTGTAAATCATTAACTGTAGGTAAGCCCTGTTGCCCTATCAAGATGAGCTCTTTGAAGGCAACGACTACATTGTCCTTGATTTGTCTGGCAGCAATCAGAAATGCTGCTGAAGCACCTACTGAACTGACCAAGAGGACTAACCAGCCAATGTTGCAACATTTACCTAAGGAAGATATCCAAGTTATATATACCCTCATAGAAAAATCTCTGGAGTTATGTCAGGTCAAAGCCTTCAATGTGTCAAAGGTCAGAAACAAGTCAAACTCACCAGTTCCTGAGCCTCGAGGGGCTGGAAGGGCGATGCGGATACAGCAGTTGGCCACTTCTGTGAATATGTCTGGATTGCGGCATGCAGCTGGCCCAAGGACACGAAGGATGTAGTTAATCTCCCGAGAGCCAAGGCTGCCGGATACAACACCAGAGGTAGTGCTACCTGCTCCACTTGTTGCTGCGGAGCGAACAACCTGGCAAAGAGAGGGAGAAACAGTGCTGACCAAGCACTACTTCCTAAAAATCCAAGTGCAGTCCAGGAAGTTACCAAGAACCAAGATATTAAACAAGCTCTGCCTCAAAACAGTGGATGACAGCTTCAGATTTTGGGGGTGGTGGGTGGGGAAGATATACTTGGTTTTCAAGTCTTGTTCCAACCATTCTCGATTTAAAAAATATGACTGGGGCTGGCGCTGTGGCACAGTGAGTTAAAGCCCTGGCCTGAAGTGTTGGCATCCCATATGGGCATCGGTTCAAGAGCCGGCTGCTCCTCTTCCGATCCAGCTCTCTGCTACGGCCTGGGATAGCAGTGGAAGATGGCCCATGTCCTTGGGCCCCTGCATCCACGTAGGAGACCTGGGAGAAGCTCCTGGCTCCTGGATTCAGATCGGCGCAGCTCCGGCTGTTGAGGCCATATGCGGAGTGAACCAACGGATGGAAGACCTCTCTCTTTGTCTCTACCTCTCTCTGTTACTCTTTCAATAAAATAAATCTTTGAAAAAAATTTAAAAACAAAAATGACTTACAAATAATTTGCAGCCTACCTCCAAACCATCAATTATTTGGACTAGAGCTGTTTGTTCTTCATGGAAAACACAGGAAAGTACAAAGAAAATAATTCAGCTGTGTTTTCTATTATCTATTTCTTTGTGAATTTTATGTTCATATAGATAAATTATCTTTTAATCTCTTAATGTTTTTCTTACCAAATAAGCCATGTTCATTCACACACAGTAATCTTCATACTCTGGTCGCAATTTTAAAAAAAACTTTCACTTTTTAAATATAGAAAAGTTTAATCTCACTATAAAGATGCCATATTTATCTAAAACCCTACTGCTGGACATGAGATTTCTAGTTCCTTGATATTATAAGCAAGTCCACAGCGAGCTCTCTCATACTTGATGTAATAATCAGATGAATTCTTAGCCACAGAATTTCTAGGTCAAAGGGTATTTTAAACTGACAGTACCAAACTGCCCTCCAATGTGGCTGCAACAATTTCCACACCCATCAAAGTAAGAGTATGCCTGGTTCTCTACACGTGTTCCTGCAATGGATATTTTCAAACATTTACATTTTGCCAAGGTGACCTATTGAAACTTTGATCTCCCTTTGTTCCCCACACTCCCAAATACAATTCACTTCAAGTTTCAAAAGTTTTTGCCTCACACAATAAGAACTTACATTTTCTTCTAGCATCTTTAAGTTTGATAAATTTTAAACATGTGAGATGAAATTAAAACAGGCTGGCAGAAGAACTGCAGAGTCTGTGACGTATAGACATACACATGTGGAAAGCTAAATGGGTACCACCTTTCTGGCAAGCAAGTTAAACAGAATTTGTTATCCTTATTGATCTGATTTTTTACGGATCTCCAAGAATAACAATCTTAAACACAAAGTTAGGCACAAAAATGTATATTGCAACATCACTTAAATATGTGGGAAAAAACACCCCAGGAAAAGGAGATGGAGGTATCAGCATTGTGGCACAGTGGGTTAAAGCTACAACCTGCGAAACCAGCCCACATGAACTCTGGTTCGAATCCTAGCTGCCAAGCTTCTGAGCCAGCTCCCTGCTAATGTACATGGAAAAGCAGTGGAAGATGGCCAAGTGCTTGGGCCCTTGTATCCACACAGGAGACCCTGTTGGAGTTCCAGGATCCTGGCTTTGTCCTGGTCCAGATCCAGCTGTTGTGGCCATTTGGGAACTGAACCAGCAGACAGAAGATTGAACTCTCTTCTTTGTATAACTCTGCCTTTCAAATAAAATAAATCTTTGCATCCCATATGGGTGCAGTTCAAGTCCCAGCTTTTCCACTTCTGATCTGGCTCCCTGCTAATGCACCTAGGAAAGCAGCAGAGGATGGCCCAAGTGCTTGGACCTCTGCACCCATGTGGGAGACCCGGAAGAAGCTCCTGGCTTCACCTTGGCAAAGCCTTGGCCACTGTGGCCACTCGGAGAATGAACCAGTGGATGAATGCTCATTCTTTGTCTCTCTTTCTTTCTCTGTAACTCTTTCAAACAAATAATCTTAAAAAAAGTTACATTTTTATTCTTTTGTAATTACTGTTATCTTTTCTTCCATTGCTTTATAAAACATATAAACTGTTTTCTGATCTGCTCAAAAAATATTTGTTAAGTACCTGGCAGATCATATAAAGTAAAAAAGCTTTACTACACTTTTATAATCCTGATATACAATATTTTGAAAACAGGTTCGGGGCCGGGGCTATGGCGTAGAGGGTAAATTGCCACCTGCAGTGCTGGCATCCTATATGTGTACCAGTTTGAGTCCCAGCTGCTCCACTTCCGATCCAGATCTCTGATATGGCTTAGGAAAGCAGTGGATGATAGCCCAACTCCTTGGATCCCTGCACCCATGTAGGAGACCCAGAAGAAACTTCTGGCTGCTGGCTTCAGATCGACCCAGCTCTTGGCCTTTGCCAGCCATCTGGGGAGTGAACCAGTGGATGGAAGACCTGTCTCTCTCTGCCTCTCTTTCAAATAAATAAATGTTAAGAAAAATAAAGGAAAACAGGTTCTTGGATGTGTACCTGAAAAGTACTCCTTCAAAGGAATGATCTTTAAGACACAAACATGAAATTAGATATTCTAGTTCCTAACAGTTTTTGGCTTGGTTAACAAAATCTAGATTATTAGAGAAGATTCTCTAAATCAAAGTTATCGCTACAGTAACTTTAATGGTAGAAAATAAATTTTCTAGGGCTGGAGTTGTGATGTGGTGGGTAAAGCTGCTGCCTGTGATGCTGGCATCCCAGATGGATGCCAGTTCGAGACCTGACTGCTCCACGTCTGATCCAGCTCACTGTTAATGAGCCTGGGAAAACAACGGAGGATGGCCAAGTGCTTAGGTCTCTACACCCATGTGGGAGATCCGGAAGAAGCCCCTGGCTCCTGGCTTCAGCCTGTCCTGGACCCGGCTGTTACGGCCATTTGGGGAGTGAACCAGTAGATGCAAGATCTCTCTCTCTCTGACTCTGATTTTCAAATAAGTAATGAAATCTTTTTAGTTTTATAAAAATTAAAAACAAACACCCATATATACGTATATAAATGAATTTTCCAGTTCTTTCTTTTAACTTCGTTCAGCAAGATAATCTACCATATTCAAGCAAGTTTCTGCACAGTTGGGAAATTCTGCTGGATAGAGTAGAGAATATATATAAATCTAGCTATGTATCATAAGCAGCAGAAGTCTATTTGTTTAAGACTGAGGAAAACAAAGGTATTATGTAGATCTAAATCAGCATGACACCAAAATGTCTCACCTTTTCCATGGTATGACGGAGGGTACAGGGATCCTCAATGATGTGTCTTAAAAGAAGGGTGACCAGAGGAGTAAACCCATTAAAGCCTGAGCTCTGGGTCAAATTCAAGATCATGCGGGTACTCTTCAGCTCTGCAAACATCATGGCATATTTGTGGTCTCGGGTGAGCCTCAGGCAGAGGCGAAGGGTGGCATGCAAAGTGTCTGGATCCACAGGGACTCCCAACATGCTCACACAGGCCCGGATTAAAACAGTCACCATATCTTCTGTCAGGCCCTGGATCAGTATCTCCCCCATTTTTGTTTCTTCCAGGCTTGTCTCCTTTTCACTGTTTGTACTCTCTAGAGCCAAGGGGGTATCTACAAATAGAAAAAAAATCAAAGTTTAGGAAGTTTGATTTGACATTTCCTTCCATACCTCTCCCTCCTAAGAATCCCCCAAGCACTTGAGTCCTATTACGAAAAATACACTACACACCGATTATAAGACTAGATGAAAAGGCATAAGGGAAGACTGTGTATCTTTACTTTGTCAAGCAATCTGCCAGAAAGGAAATCACTTGCAATGGAAGAGGGCAGAGCAAGCCACAAAGGCACCCTAGACTAAAACATTCCTTAAAACTTGAAACTAAAAGTCCATACCATTGCCTTTATTTTCTTTGCGTTTGATATCCATTTCTTTGTTTTCTTCCAGCGTCTTCTCTAGTTCTTGTCCATTGCTGTTTTTTGAATTTTTATTCAGCCGTGGTACCCTGAGGAGAGTCAGCATCACAGGGCGTCGATTTCCTGTTTCCTCATTAACCTAGGAATTCAAGCAGACAAAAAAAATTTCTCTACCAAAAAAAAAAAAGGAATTATAAAGGTGCACATGGGTGTGTATGAACTTCCCAGGAAAATGATGTAACAGGAAGAAACCCTGGCAATCTATTCCATTCCCATCACCTACAGAAGAGAAAACCCAGGAAGAAAACTGGTATATACAAGGCCCTATAATGAACTTTAAACTTGCCAACAGAGCAAGATCAGCTCTAATCAACTCCCTAACCCTGGAATGAATACTTAAAATTCATTTCCAGGAAGGATAGAATCAAACTGCACAGATTTATGGTCTAATCAATAACTTTAGAAGACTCAGTTCTTGGGGACTACCATTGTGGTGTAGTGAGTAGCTGCTGCCTGCAATGCCGGCAATCCATGTGGGCGCCAGTTCTGGCTGATTCACTTTTTTTTTTTAAGATTTTATTTATTTATTTGAGAGGTAGAGAGTTAGAGAGAGAGGGAGAGACAGAGAGAGAGGTCTTCCATCCGTTGGTTGGCTCCTCAAATGGCCATAACAGCTGGAGCTGGGCTGATCCGAAGCCAGGAGCCCAAGGACTTAGGCCATCTTCTACTGCTTTCCCAGGCCATAGCAGAGAGCTGGATTGGAAGAGGAGCAGCAGTGACTAGAACTGGCGCCCATACGGGATGCCGGCACCACAGGTAGAGGATTAAAAAACTGTGCCACAGAGCTGGCCCCTGCTCCACCTTGGATTCAACTCCTAGCTGATTTTAGCACCTGGAAAAGCGGAAGACGGCCCAAACACTTGGGCAACTGCCATCCATGTGGGAGACCAGGGATGAAGCTCCTGGCTTTGATCTTGCCCAGCCCTAGCTGCTGCAGCCATTTGGGTAGTGAACCAGCAGGTGGAAGACCTCTCTCTCTTCTCTAACTCTGATTATTCAAATAAATCTTTCAAAAAATTTAAAAAAAAAGAAGACAATTTCCTGAAAACCAAGCCAAATTTAGTAGTGGTAATCCTGCTAAGACTGTTGCTTCCTAAAGAAAATCAAAAGGCACGTTTCCCAATTTCCAATATAGTTTACAGCTTCTGATCAGCATATACCTGCACCATTGTAGTGAACTGGACAGTGTATCTTCTTCGGCCTGCAGTAAACCGTACACTTGTTTCTCCCGACTTCCAGGCAGAATCAATAGTGCTGTTGTTGCTTGCACTGTAACTACACCAACGCCCAGAGCGATCATCAAACCAGCGCCAGTTGTTGCTGTTGGACTGTAGGTACTAAATATCAAAGCAAAAAAATTTCTCCTTGGTATTTCCTTCAAGGTTGTCAGTGATAGTAACCTCATCACTGTTCATTGCTAAAACTAATCCAGGAAAAAGAAATATACTGGACATGTAACAAGTTTTGAAAACTGTGTTTCCATTGACATTAGTCCTCACAATCCTTAGGATCTACCTAGGCAAAAATCCATCTACATTCTTGTATTGCCATCTTCTACTTTCCTTTTGTTTCTAATGGTTTTTCCCAAAAGGGGAACATTCATTTCTGATCTGCTGGAACAAAACCTCTGCTTCTAAGAAGGTACTAAGGTAATGTGACATGTAATATTCTTTCTCTGTGGAGCACTTGTCTTTGGAGGAACTGTTGCACACTCAGGGCTTCACATAACACGAGAGCCACTCCTCTTCTAGAGACAGTAAAATCCCTTTAACAATGACCTCCAGAGTAAATGCTTGGCGCACTGGGCGAGCAGCTCCATTAGAAAGTAATTCCAACTCACCACTTAGAACAGAAACATGACTCTGAGATCCCTAATGAAATGTATACCTTGGTCAAAGACCTCTACATTCTTCACTGCCCTCTAATATTCTCTTCCACAGTCTGCTCTTTTCTCAAGAAAGCTAGACAGTCCTGCCAACCATATATACATCACGCACCTTAGTCATCTGCGCTCTCCTTTTTGAGGATATGGCTGTCTTCTCATAGAAATCAATCAGGAGCAACACTGGGGTGATCCACCTAAAAACAAAAAATGATTTCTTCTGGGAAAGTCTGAAACTGGCAGAATGTATCTTGATTTCATTAAGCACCTCACAATTTTCAAAATACTTAAAGTATCCAGATTTGACCGATACGTGAGCCAGAAAAGTGCCTGAGATACAGACCTTAAGCTTGAGGGGTCAAGTCCCAGGGCAACACAAAATCAAACAGGCTGGAAACAGTCACTCACTTTGGGGTCTGGATCTCTTTTTGCTCCTTGGCGGCCTGTAAGCAAGGCTGAACCACTTCCAAGAGCTTGATTAGAACATTAAGGATGCCACTGGATTCAACCACCCAAGCACAAGGCAGCTTCAGCTCCTGAATCATTAATCAAAGAAAAAAAAATAAACCAGGTTAGCAACTTCTACTCAGTATCAAGAATTAAGAAGGTGTAGAACACGAAGGTAAATAGTAATACAGTTGGCTGGATTTGAATTCTACCTTACCACTTACTGGCCGTGTAATGTGAGATGAGTTACTTAAAATTTTCTAGGTTCTAGCTTTCTTATGAGTCTGAGGGAATTAAACTTTAATCCTCAGGGTAATGTGATGATTAATGAGGTTATTCAATGTGCTCCACACAGTGCCTGGCACATTACTATGTGTTTAATATGAAAATATTCATATCATTAGGCATTGTTATCTTAGCTGTGCAGTCTTAACCATGTGGAAATTGCAGTCTCTAATTTGCAGAGAAGTTTTAGAATCTTAAAAGGCAGATGGAATAAATACACTAATGGCTCCTACTCCTGGGGCTACACTAATGTGTTACCTGTAACTGGAAATGAATATCCAAAAAAGTTATTTAAGAGAACATCCAAAAGATGGAATAATGTACACATGACATGAGAAGATATTTTTATAATGTAGCACCAGATAAAATGAATGCAAGACTTTCTACATTTCAATTGTTTAAATGAATAGAAAAAGACTAGAAGAAAATAAAGAGACTGATGTTTGTGATTCTTTTTAGATGGGGGCCATGAGTGATTTTTTGCTTATGTTACTTCAGAACCTCCAACATTTAGTACTTTGAAACTTTCCCGCCAAGTATTTAATCTATGCATAAGGTGCTATAAAAAGAATGATTACATCTATCACAAAGGGAAAGTCCCTGGAGAGCAGGCACATCATTTGGCCCATATATTGGACTTCTTATAAGGAGTTTATTTCATTCAGTTCAGTTTTAAATTAAACATGAAGAGCTACAAATGAATAACCCAAGGTCAACTGCCTCTTAGCTCCTATGATGATTAGAACAAGAATCATGTCTTATTCAAACCATGCTCTGACTAATCAGGTAAGGAAAGGAGGAGCCTGATTCCACTTGACTCTTTCACCTTAATGCTGACCAAATTCCAATTTCCACACCCTTCCCCTTATGTGGCCACCAGTTAGGTTTCTTCAAAGGGGCAGAAATATTCCATGACCAAACTATGACAGTAATTTGAATACTTGTCTTTCTAACTGCCACCCTATAATCCTTTAAGATACAATGTAATCAATTAACACTTGTTCTGAGAAATCTTTCTCACATTATCCAGAAGTGACACATACACCATTCCCAAACTAACACAAAACAGTATTGTTGATATCATTTATGTAGCCCAGAATACTGTAGTATGTACTTAATTGTGCTCATTTTCACTTAGCTTCATGAAATATGCCTCACACATCTAATTCAATGCCTCATAAAATTGGCATTTGATAATTCTTTGATAAACTAATTATAGGGCTCAAAAGAATCCAAATCTTACCTCAAAAAGCAATGTTAAAAGCAAGATTCTAGTAGCCAAATTGGAGGCCTGGGGCAGTGTAGCCATCTGACTGATCCACTCTGACACAGTTTTTGTGTCACTTGTTGTCAGTGGAAGAGCAGCTTTGATTAATACATCTGCAGCTTCCCACACCTACAGAAGCAAAAAAGTGACCCAGTCAGGAAATGGTAGTGAAAACATTTTCAACCTGTTAGGATGCTCCTAATCCAACACATTCACTGAAGAGAGATAGATAAACAATAACATGTTACAGATTTGGGTCTGTACCAAAAGATGTATGGTTCTAAAGGAACATCACCAAATGATTACTTATCTTGGGCTAGACTACAAGACTACAATCTGCTGGTTCACTCTGCAAATAGCCCCAGTGGCCAGGATTGGGCCAGGTTGAAGCCAGGAGCCTGGAGCTTCCTGCAGGTGGCAGGGGCCCAGGATTTAGGTCATTTTCCACTGCTTTCCCAGGTACATTAGCAGCTTAACCAGCTGCACAAAACAAGACCCAGGCAATTCATATTTTAAGAATCCCTGGTGCATATAATTAATCCCCAAAATGTTCTACCGATTTACACTTTGATTATCAATCTTTCATTTCCCCCAGAGTTATCACAGAAAATAAAAAACATGTTAGAAATGTCAGTATGGTTTTTGTTTGCACACATTAAATTTTAATTTGAAATTACTGCTCTTTTCTATCATAGATTTCATTTTATTATGATCATTTAAGTTCTTAATGTAGATGAAAAAGATACTAAACCTTTCTGTGAAAGATGTTTTATAGTTTTATAACCAAAACATTAACTGGCTATCTCATTTTGGATAATTTTTTATTTTACTTATACATAGTTAGCATAGATTAATGAATAAATTGATTTCATGAGGTAAAGCATGACTTAAAAAAGACACCACAAGTACTCATCATGATGGGGATCTATTTGTTGAAGTGGTTGATACATTCAAGAGCTAGACTACCAGCTCAAAATAAGCCCAAGAATATACCCATATGGAGTAGAATTCAAAAACACTGTTATTTCAGAAATCAGGTTTTGAAAGATGGCAGGGAAACCACTTCACTTAGCCTCTTCTTTTGGCCCCTTGGGAGCTTACCTGATTCACAACTTGTTTCAGAATCATGTCCCGGTAGTCTGCTCCATTACGTTTGATTGCTGTCATGATCAGATCACACACCCGGTACACTGTGTCTGGCAGCTCATCAAGAAGGTGGAAACAGCCTGGTAACATGGTATCTGTGAAAGTATGGAGCTCATCTTGCTCCAGAGGGTCAGCATCCTGAAATTTCTCCAGACATTTAGCTTCTTCTTCTTCTTGCTTTTCCCGGGCTTTCCGTTCCTCTTCTTCCTTCCTGCAAGCAACTTCCTGGAGGCAGGGAAGGAGAGTGATAGCATACGGAAGAGGTGGAGGAAGAAAAGTGAGGGAGACCTTCAGAATGGATTTACCTCACCATATGAATACCCCCTACCTTCTCAAGCAGTTGATACTTTCATCATGGTGTGGCAATGAATATGAGGGCAGATACTCAGGTTAAGGGAAGGTAGAAAAGGCAGAAGGGGGGAAATCTTCATATCACAAAATCCTGACAATTTATTTGCAGCATCCTACACCACCTCCCACAAAATTACTTTTAGACACTGTCTTCTATTGCCTGCCACTATACGAAATTACAGTGACTGGTACCAAGTTTGGCCTAATGGGCACTACCAAGCACATTTTGAAGTCTGGAAATAAAGATGAATGCTTCTTCTGCTTCGTACAAAGATTCAGGTCAATGTGGGGTAGCTCAGTGATGGATCGCATAGTTGGGACAAATGAGTACTTGCACATATTTCTTTAAACTTTAATTCTACCACTAATTACATGGTAGCCTAATGTTCATAGAAATACTAATTAATGTACCAAGCCCTTTTGAACTCCATTTCCTAGTTACCTCAGGTGACTCTGCCCTTTGATCCATTGGAATATCCTGTCCCAGAGACATGGCAATTGCTCTCATCATCTGGTCCTCTTCGGACATGCTGAGATCCTACAGAACGACAACAAAAAATCCAGCAACTACATACATCCACACAAAAACCCAATGCGGCTTCCCCAACTCACAAGGAATCAGACATCTTGTGCTGATACTTTAGAGGTGGAAAATGCTGCTTTCTCTAGAGAAAATCAACTAGGCTTACCTGGTCACTACAAGAACCGAGGGGGTAAATCAGAATGAAAATTAAGCACAGAAAGGGGGGCTTCAATGTGACCACCTAATTCTCCATCTCAATAAAGTGTGCCTCTTCTACTTCTTTCTGACTTATGGGTTATTCTGCAAACCAAGTCCAGTAATTTGCATGGCCGAGGTATATTCTGGAGATTTGAGAGTTACCATGAAAAAGAAAATATTGGCATGGAGGTATTTGAAAATGAGAAGCAGCTTATAGAAAGATCAGTGATGGAAGGATGAGGGTAAAAAAAAAAGGATATCGGCAGCCAAAGCAATATCCTCGAAAATCAGAGCTCCTGAGCCAACTCACTCGAACAACTCCTCCCATGATTGGAGGAGGGTGGGTTAGAAGGTACTCTGTGGCCTGCTCCATGGTGCTGGTATTCAACAAGGCCTCCATGGCATGTTCCCTTGTGAAGCCCATGTCCATGAGCTATAAAAAGAATGCAAGAGTTCAGCACCATATGAACTGAAAAATTCAAATGCATTTTAGAAAGAAAGGACTCTTCAAGATAGGAACTGAAAGCATGTATAAGTCAAGGCAGTTAGTAACACGAACAACCCTTTCTGTTTGGTGCTTCCACAGCATTGAAACATTAAAGCTACTGAGGAAGGAAGTCAAGGTGATTCTCATTTCCATTCTCTAAGAAAGTGGGGGAGGAGGATAGAGGTTATTGTGACTAACAGGGTTAACTATAATTAAAAGACTGAAACCATAAAGGATCTAGAAAATAAACTGGTAATTGAAGATGTGCCTGAAAAACTGATCTAGGAATTCTATTACTAAGCAGAAAATCATGAGATGTACACATAAGGTACCTATACACCACAGTCTTAAAACATCAAACAAAAATATCTCTTAATGATGGCAGTGCATCTCTACATAGTGCTTGATGTTGATTAGATTACAAATCAGGCACAGAACCGAGTGACTTAGTAAGGAAGACAATGACTACCTTGAGTGAAGGTAGTCGTTATGAATGCCTTGTAAAAAATACATTGCTGTGTTTTTCGAGTTTTCTAAAGTGAGTATTAATTACTTTTTCAAAGAAATGATGCATGCATGTAATAGAAGACAGATGTGAAAAGCACTCTAGACACAGAGAACACACATACATAAAAATTCCAAGAGCAAAATGCTGAAACACTGAGGCTGAAGAGGAAGGATCTTATGTATTGTTTCCTTCCCCCTTCTTAGTCTCCAATTTTCACAATGTGGATGAAAAATTTATTTGGAAGTAGAAAAAAAGGTTTTGTACTGACTAAGGTTTCAAACTGCTCTTGGAGAATAAAGTTGGACCACAGTATCCCTCCACCTTTACAGATTAACCAGATAATAGCCAAGCAAAATTTGCCTGTTATGGTTTGTCTTCTTTAAAACTCTTGTTGAAACTTAATTCCCAATTTTAGATATTAAGAGGTTGGACTTTAAGAGGTGAATAATGGATTCATCTATTCATGCAACTAATGGATTAACAGGTTATCTTGAGAGTGGGTCTGCTATAAGAGTTTGTCTAGGCCTCTCACCATTGATGCCCTGTACTGCCTTGGGACTCTGCATGCAAAAATGCCATCACCACCAGATGCAACCCTGAACCACACCCATGAGCCAAAAATAAGTCTCTTTTCTTTATAACTTAGACCCAGCATGAGGTCCTGTGCTATCAGCAACAGAAAATGGACTGAGAGTGCCTCCAAAGAAGCTGGAAGCAGCAGGCTACTGAGAATACTGTTAAGACTTCCAATAGTAATTAACATGCTTGGGAGGACACACATCTAGTACCTGTGCAGAGCACTGGGACTACATTCCAGCTTTCCTTAGGAGAAAAAAAAACTGCTAAGAGGGAGTGAATTTAAATCTATCTCTTAGCTAACAGGACAGGGCACTTAGTGGTACATGTACCTAGAAAACTCACAAGCATTGGATTGGTTTAGGTGCAAAGTCTGGAGCCTGGAGTGCCAGGCTAGCAGCACCTTACCTGTTGTAGCTGCTGCTGGTTGACTTGAGGTTCCCTGCGGGAGCCACCTTCTTCTTGCCCTGCATCTTCTTCTCCCCGAGATCCCTCCTTCTCTTTGCTCAGTCTCTCTCGAATCACAGGTTCTCCGCGGAGGATATGGCACAAAATAGCTAGCATGGACTCAGCCATCCGCCCACCATACACCTTCAGGGGTTTCCGATTCCACAGGTTCTTGATGCAAGTAAAGGCTGCCTGTTAAGTTATTTGAAAAGTTTGTGAAGATCATTTTGTCTCAATTCAAAGTCCCAAGAGGAATAAGTTTAAGACCTATGTAATAGTCCTGCCACAATCTGTTAGTGTCAACAAGAAAAATCCTAGGTCAGCACTGAGAGGCCCCAGAGAAACAAAGAAAAGGGGCATATACTTCAATATGGAAGTACCAATCTGAAGTTTATAGTTCAAAAGTTTATACTACAGAATTCTCAAATGGTCTCTGTATCCCCTTCTGTAAGACATCCAATGGTTCTTCAGCAATCACGTTATTTCACCAAGGAGGACAGAACAAAATGGGAGTTACCTAGTAAGTATGAGAAATTTTTCTTGCTTTTATGTGCCAAATACTCACTTTTTGAGTTACCACAAGGAAGCGCAGGGCACTGAATTGTGGAAAGTTCTGGACACCTCCAGGCAATTTGGCAGGCAGTGAATGTGGAGATTCAAGCACCGTGGTGGGATTCACCATCTTCTCCACTAGCATAAGCCAGGCATCTAGGAATTCTCCTGTACCATCAGGTAAATCTGAATGCTCTAGTCCCTCAGAAACAGGGACTTTGCCTCCCATGGACAGAGCCCAGTTGAAAGTTCTAAAACGCAATTAAGAGAAAATGTGAAATTAGCATATTAGTGTTTGAGATTGGGGGTGGAGGTGGTATTACATTTAAAAGGTCCGAAATCTCTATATTGGTACTACATGTCCTTCCTCCTAAGAGTTATTACTTCTAATCTACCATTTTAAAAAATTTATTTGAGAGGCAAAGTTATAAAGCAAGTGAGGGACAAAGAGGTCTTCCATCTGCTGTTTCACTCCCCACATGGCTACAACGGCCACAGCTGGGACGATCTGAAGCTTCTTCCAGGTCTCCAGGTCTGCCACATGGGTGCAGGGGCCAAGCACTTGGACCATCTTCCACTGCTTTCCCAGGCATTAGCAGGGAGCTGGATCGGAAGTGGTACTAGGACTTGAACCAGCGCCTATATGGGATGCTGGCACCACAGGCAGAGGCTTAGCCTAGTATGCCACAGTGTCAACTCCTGTCCACCATTTATTAACTCTACTTTTTAAAGCTTTACCTCTGTCCCCATCCTGCCAAAGGAGCGAAACTCAGTTTACAATGTTTTGAGCAAGAAAGTGAGAAAACTTACTGTATTTAGGGAAACAGAAAGACAAGCCCATTAGAGAAATGTATACTGTGAACCAGAAGTTCAACAAGGAAAAGCAGAGACCCTTTTAAACACCCCTAGGACAAGCTAAATATCAACCTCCAAGGAAAACAGACAAACACGCTAAGTTTACAACGCCAAGGACATTACCACTATGTATCCTACTGACAAAAGATAGGTGACTTAGAAAGCTGTGGGCTGGAAAGGCACAAAGACAAGACCAAACTCCAAGAAATGCTTCTCTTGGAAGCAAATGATCCTTACTCAAAAAGAGCGTTGTGGCCTCCAGAACAGAGAAATTTCTGTAGCATTAGGTGGTAGGGATACTTCCTCTCATCAAACAGCATTGGGGATGTGAAACCAACTGAACAGATGAAGAATGTCAGCCTGAATGAGGGAAAATGAAAAAATTCAACCTTCTCAGAAGCAGAGAAGCAATGAAAATTCACGTAAAAGCCAAGAGTACAGTTTAACAAATCATTAAAACAAAGGGTTATTAAAATAAAGGTCATTAAAATAAAGGGTTACTGAAACGCAATCTGATTGCAAACGCCTTGGACATTTCCATGTTGTACTAGATACAAATAAAACAAGCACTTCACACTTTCTTTGGGGTATGCATCAGGAGTTAGTAAGGGACCAAACAGTTCATTCAACAAATTACACTGCTTTTATGGCAACATTCTAGTCCATCTTAAAGCAGAACCTCACCTGAAGCGGGGCGTTGGTGTATATGGTGGAGGCTGCCAAGACAAACCCTTTGTCAGGAGCTTAGTGAGGGCTGAGGCGGTTGATCGAGCAGCAGGTGTTGGTGCTGTAGTCGTGCTGGCGGCATGATGACTCCGTCTCTGGCGCACAGGAGACCCCACACAAAGTTTAACAAGGAGTCCAAATAGCTCGGCAAGTGCTCGGCCTAATCTGGATGAAGCTAGAACCCAGAAGTCCAAATAAGGCTGTATTCTCAAAATGGGTTTCGTTACAATAGACACATTACCATTAATACTTTCTTATGAATGACCACTTCCTCCCAAAGAATACCTAGGAAACATCTGAGTTTGTCTCCACATACGGTAATCCAAAAAGGAAATTTGTTCAAATTCCTTTTTTATGAGTAGAAGACAGAGAAGTATGTTGGTAACATATGTAACAAATAAGCACTCAGAGGTATACATTATATACTGTCTGATCACAATATGAAAGATTTAAGGGGGGAAATGCTAGAGAAAGCATAAAAATTTCACTGAAGGAATTAGGTAAATTATACACTTCAAACGTTCATCTCTATAGGACACTTTTTAATTTATGTGGGGACTTCGAAATGTTCATGGAAAAAGGTAAGGTTTTTGGTGCAAAAATTCAAAATTCGTGTTTTTTTTTCATAACACTTTCTAAGAATTTCTTGAAGACCATTCACATGCATGGATTTCAACTATTTCTGCACTAAGATAAATTTACTTTTAATTCCATTTTCCATGACATTTTCTGGAAGTACCCTTATATTGTTAAACAAAAATTGGACTACAAATACAAGCATAGAAAAAGAAAATGCATAAAGAGAAAGAAAATTAAGCCTAAACATTGTTTCTCTTCTTTTCTGTAAAATACTTCTCTGTACTTTCACAGTTCTACAGTATTTAGTAGTTCTAAAAAGCAAACGAAAATGCTATAGAGCATTTTTTCAAATAAACACTATTTCATCATGATATAGAGACAAGAAGGGCTAAGTCTGAATCAAATTATGTCTTGTAAGGATGTACATGCACATATAAATCCATGGTATAAAAACAAGCTCTACTTGAGCTCATGTCACATTTCAAGCTTAAAACTTAGTAAGCTCTGAGACATACAGCATAGCAAGAGAGGAAGGAGTTCTCCTTCTTCCTATTTCATTCAGATTAAGATTTCTTAATCCTGGGCTACACGTATACATGTACTATCTAGCTGGAAGGTGGGTATTCCAAGGCACTGAAAACCTAATGAATTCAAGTCAATGGGAAAAACACATCCAAACATTAGGTTTGTATTTTCTCACTATGGCTTTCAGGTAAACAGACAGGAAAGTGGCTCAAAGGTAGTTCAAGGACTAGAGAAAAAACTAAATGGCAGTGATCACAGAGAAATAGACATCAAAAGCATATACTGTGCCTGCAAAGTAGCCCTCCTGGAATGCTCTAAGGTCATATCAGAGAGTTTTGTGAAACAAAGCAAGGTGAGATAAACATGGATATCTTCTCCGATGGTCAATTTTACCTTAATTTGGGGATATTGCTGGTAAACTTTCAAAATTCAACCAAGTGTAAAATTCATGAAGATTTAAGATAAAAAAAAGGAAATAGCAAAGGCCACTTGCTGCTTTTCAGCAGGGCTCCAGATGCCCAGGAGTTAGACTTTCACATTTCTTTAACTTTAAAGTATCAGGAAGAGGCAACTACTAAGGAATATACAAAATAGGCCAACCATAGATATTATGTTAAGGGGTAAAAGATGAGGAATACAAATCAGTGTGCATCCTTGCGTCCTGCCAATGTAGTATTCATGGAGCTGCCAGTGACTTTAATAAAACATATACCAGACTAGGTCACTTGTCAGCAAAGTTTAAAGAACAGAAAACCAAAGAGGGTACTAGTAGAGTAACAAATCAGGTAATTAGGAGAGTTTTAACACACACACATACACACACACAAACAAGGGTAAAGTGCTTCTAGAAGGAAATGGTGGGCAACTGTCCAACTGCAGACAGATGAGAAGGGAACTGAAACATAATCAGTGGATTTAGTATTAGTGGAATGGTAGGAGCAGAAGCCATTTGCAAAAGTTGAAGGGAAGGAATTAAGATGGGAGAGTAGACATGGCACTCAGAAAGAAGATTCCCTTGTACTCTATATTCTTTGCAGTTACAGAGCCTGTTACATCATAGGCATTCAACAAAGTACACCTGAAAGCAACTCACAGAAATTTCAAACTTTGTGAAATCAAAGTATATAGCATTTTCAACTCAGTTTGAGGAATGGCTGAGGCTCTGAAAAGACAAAAATGGAAGTAGAAAAAAGAAAATCACTCACCTGACAACAAAGGCTTGATTTGCTTGATTCTGGCAGCCATGGCTGGTGTGATTTTAGATTTGCCCTTAGAGTCTGAAGTAGTAGGTTCGTCTGTCTCCATGGGAGCCAATGTGTCACCATCTAGTCCAATGCCTTCCAATAAGCCCTGGGTAGAAGCATCCATACTTCCAGCTGTTCCATCCTGTTCTCCATCTGCAGACAAGAAGGAAACATTAAGACCTTCTAGAGCCAGCACTTACCTGGTGCCTTGTTCTGAATCTCAAGAAAGAGCTACCTATGGTATATGTTACTCTTAAAAACAGCCAGAAAGTGTACTGATGTGCTTTTCTGCTTGGAGCTGTATTAAGTAGCTAATGCTGACATCTTCAAATGAAAGCATATCAACTGTCTTAACAAAGGCTCCCCTGGGAGACTGCCATAGGTACAGCACAACCCCTGGGGTACCATTCACATGGACTACAGTGTACAAAGTGCCTGTTGCTCTCAACGCAGGTGCCCTGCTATAATTTTCTATCTTATTGACAAACTCAAATTTGACATTACAGATTATCACTGGAGAATTCTATTCCTAGTATTTAAGAATACTGTATGCAAATATGGAATGTCTTCTTGTTATGTGTGTGTGCTCTAAGAATTAAATATAATTAATTTTTATGAAAACTGAAAGAAGTTATCAGGTTTTCATTTCAATACTCTAAAAGTCAAATAGAAAATAAGTGCTCTTTGTAAAAAGTGTTCAAGAAGCTGCTGGAAAAAATACATCTGGATTGGTAGGAGAGTCAGTTCTTTGCAAGTGAATCTAATCCCATTCTCAGTTCTTAGTAAATTTGGTATATTTGTGGGGGGGGGGTCATATAGTTAAATTTGGTATATTTGTGGGGGGGGTCAGCATGTGCCACGGCAGGTTAAGCTGCACACTCTGAAGCAGACGTCACATATCAATGCACTGGTTGAGTCCCAGCTGCTCTGCTTTCAATTCAGCTCCCTGCTAAAGCACCTGGGAAGGCAGAGGAAGATGGCCCAAGTACTGGGGCCACTGCCACCCATGTGGGAGACCTAGACTAAGTTCCGGGTCCCTGGCTTCAGTCTGGCCCAGTCCCAGCTATGCAGCCATTTGGGGACCAGCAGATGAAGACATCTGACTCTTAAATAAATAAAATACATTTTCTGCTTTATGCTTAATGTTCTGGAATAGTTATTTTTATCAATTTTTGGTTTGTTACATTAGGGCAAAAAATTGCTCATGATTTTGGCTTATTCCAATTTGGAGCTTTATGATACAACATAAAAGCAATTTTCTAAACCAGCACTATCTAAAAGAAATATAATGTGATACACATATAATTTTAATTTTCCTAGCAGCCACATTAAAAAGTAAAAAGAGGGGCTGGCGCTGTGGCGCGGTAGGTTAATTCTCCGCCTGAGGCGCCAGCATCCCATATGGGCGCAGGTTCTAGTCCTAGCTGCTCCTCTTCCAATCCAGCTCACTGCTATGGCCTGGGAAAGCAGAAGATGGCCCAGGTGCTTGGGCCCCTGCACCCACATGGGGCACCAGGAAGAAGCTCCTGGATCCTGGCTTCGGATCGGCATAGCTCTGGCCGTTGCAGCCAACTGGGGAGTGAACCAACGGATGTAAGACCTTTTACTGTCTCTCCCTCTCACTGTCTGTAAATCTACCTCTCAAATAAATAAATAAAATCTTAAAAAAAAGTAAAAAGAAACACTTTAGGTTTTAAATAATAAATTATTTAGCCTACTATAATAATTTTTTTTTTTTTTTGGCCAGGCATAGTTAGACCGTGAGAGAGACAGAGAGGGAGTTATAGACAGTGAAGAGAGAGACAGAAAGGTCTTCCTTCCGTTGATTCACTCCCCTGATGGCCGCCATGGCTTGCGCTGCGCCGATCCAAAGCCAGGAGTCGGGTTATTCCTCCCGGCCCGGGTGTAGGCCCAAGCACTTGGGCCATCCTCCACTGCCCTCCTGGGCCACAGCAGAGAGCTAGACTGGAAGAGGAGCAATCAGGACTAGAATCCAGCGCCAGAGCCACAGACAGAAGATTTTAAAACCACTTTCAAACCAACTGAACAGATGTGGCTCCCTACTGAAGAACTGGGTATGAACATAACTGTGAATGAGAATCTGTATCTACTGCCAGCTCCGTGAGGGCCCAACCATTGCTAGACTGCTTTCTAACGTGTGCTACATCTCAACTGATCTTAGGTTCCTCAAAGGTCCTGACTGGAAGAGGAGCAACCGGGACTAGTACCCGGCGCCCCAACCGGGACTAGAACCTGGGGTGCCGGCGCCACAGGTGGAGGATTAGCCAAGTGAGCCATGGTGCTTGCCATGATATTTTACAATAAAAATTAAAACCACACCACATTTTGATACAGTGATTTCTAGGAATCAATCTATATTTGCATAAAACCACAAAGATGTTCACTATTCAAAATAATGGACTGGAAACTTAACAGGGCAGGGAATGGTCAATTCATTTCCCTTTACTTGGCCTTAAGCAAGAAATCTATGAGGCATTTTACCTAAGACATCACAAATACCTCAGAGAAAGATATCAGGCAAAGTCTTCCAAACTCTGTTTTTGCGGTGGTGGAAATATGGGTGATTTTTCTTTCTGCATTTTCTGATTTTTAAAATTATATGTATGTGTTTTTATAAAGACATTAAAATAGTTTAGTTATAGTAATACGTAATGATTCAATGAAAAGATGAAAACTGAAGAACTATGGATAACAGAGCTAGCTACATTTTCATGACAAACCTATAAACACACGGAAACAGAACTGAAGAGAACAAGTAAGATTTTAGTTTCTTAGAGTTACCTGATTTTTTTCCGCCCTGGGCCGTACCTGCCTTCTCATCCTTTGGAACCAGTTTCTGCATGTCTGCCTGGCCAAATTCACAACCAGATGGTAAGCTGCAGTAAGATCAATAAGATATAAACAGTGAGTAAAAACCAACACTTATCATTTACTTATTTATTTTGGTGTCAAAAAAATTTTGAAATCCATGCAGTTTTTTTCTTAACACACATTTTCCATTAACTTTCTGAAGTATGCACGAATTTCAAAATATTTTTGCAGTGCTGGTATTGTGGCACAGTGGGTAAAGCCACCACCTGTGATGCCGGCATCACATATGGGTACCAGTTCACATCTCGGCTGCTCCTTTTTTTTTTTTTTTTTTTTTTGGAGAGGCAGAGTGGACAGTGAGACAGAGACAGAGAGAAAGGTCTTCCTTTGCCGTTGGTTCATCCTTCAATGGCCAGCACAGCCGGCACGCTGCGGCTGGCGCACCGCGCTGATCTGAAGCCAGGAGCCAGGTGCTTATCCTGGTCTCTCATGTGGGTGCAGGGCCCAAGCACTTGGGCCATCCTCCACTGCACTCCTGGGCCACAGCAGAGAGCTGGCCTGGACGAGGGGCAACTGGGACAGAATCCGGCACCCCGACCAGGACTAGAACCTGGTGTGCCGGCGCCGCAAGGCTGAGGATTAGCCTATTGAGCCACGGCACCAGCCATGGCTGCTCCACTTTCAATCCAGCTCCCTGATAATGGTCTGGGAAAGCAGCAGAAGATGGCACAAATGTTTGTGCACCTGTCACCCAGGTGGGAGACCCAGAAGAAGCTCCTGGCTTTGTCTTGGCCCAGACCCAGAGACTTTGTGGCCATCTGGGGAATGAACCAGTAGATGGAAGATGTCTCTCCCTGCAACTCTGACTTTCAAATAAGTAAATCTTAAATAAGTACTTTTGCACAAAAATAAACTTAAATCCCATTTTCCATGAACTTCATCAAATATCCTTATATCAGACATGTTTTATAACTTGCTGACACTATCCCTCCTGCAGCAGACAAGCTGAATGTAATAAAAAATCTGCAATTCATAATGTAGCACTTACCATTTCAATTCTTCGCATATGGCTAACAACTGGACCCAATTTTAAACACCTACCATGGTGACATGACACAGCTTCAATGGGTCATCAAATCAAAGATGCTCATTTGTGATGAAGTCCATAGGTTGGTAAGTGGACAACACAACAAAACTTCTGAACTCTTTACCATACTCTGCCATCCCTGACACAATAACCCACCGGGCTCACTGAGCTTCATTTCTCTGTCAGAAAAGCTATCAGAAAAGCTAGCAGATAATAAAAAGGGATGATGAGCATTCTCTTACCTGTTTGGGGTACAGAGAGAGAGGAGAACAGTGCTTTCCCATACTAGGGAACAGTATAACTGGCTCAGTTTGCTCAGAACACTCAGACCCAACTGAGAGCCCCACTGGTTTACAGAAATGGAACGAATTTCACTCTGCAGCCAAAGCAGAAAGAATTTCACATTTGAGATGTCCTTTGACAAAAATCAACATTCAGCTGGTTTAAGATTATATTATTCCTTTGTTACTATTCTAATGTAATTGTTCTCTTCACCAAAATGTTCATAATTAAGATAACACTTCCACACATTATTCCCTTACAATATTTACAAACTGTCTTTAAACTTTTGTCCTCATTCCTTTTTGTAAAGCAAAAGGTAAACATTAGTGACAACTTTTTTCCTGAATCAAAGAAACAATTTTGTAGCCTCATTAACAATTTATTAATTATTTTGCTGGGGAGGGGGAGGGAGGCCTTCTTATTTCCCTCTAACCTCTTTACTTCAGGGAATACTTGCATTTAATTCTTAAATTGAATACTGTTTCATCTTCATTTAATAAAAAGTAATACATAAAAATAAACCCTGGGGCTTTGTTATGTTAGTTTTCTGAATAGTATACAAGTTATGCTTTTGATTTCTGAAGTGATTGACCCACTGATGGCAGAGAATACACTCCTACTCAACAGCACACATAAAACAGCCCTGTTCAGCAATGACACCACTGATCTTCGGTATCAGTTGCCTGAGGAATGAAGTCAGAAAAATTCTGAGCACCTACACAAAGATGCCTTCTTTCTGGAATCACAAGAAGAGATTGTAGGCACAGACCCTGGTATTAAGGACATTTTTAGTAATCTATTTACTACTGATTTAAATGTTATGTGGCAAAATGTCCTTCAATAACCCATTATCAGGCCTACATACACTTATAATAAAGATTAGAAAGTAGTGAAGCCAGATGACCACCTGATGGAGATTTGCCCGGTAAAAGGGTAACTGATTATATATCCTAGTTTGTCCATATATATACAAAGATAAATTAATGCACAATAATATAACAATCTCTCTCATTCTCTACAAAGCGCAGTTCATAAAATAAATGATATAGTCACAAGGGAGAGTAAAACCACACTGCAACTTGACGCACAAATGTAAATTTTCCATTAGAAGGGTACACACAATCAAAAACTCTCACCCTAAATCTGATGGTTCTTTCAGCTATAGCCCAGGTAGGTTTGCTTCTAAGCAGGGTGACCTGCCAATGTTCTAAGTATTTCATTGGTTTTAAATGAACATGTGTTGCTCTAAGATTATTCTTACCTGTCCAACTCTGCAAGTATGAACAAACATCATAATGTAGGCATGAGCAGCAGTGAGTGCATGTAGCAGAGGCGTGGCCTGGGCCGAGAGGGTAGCATCAGCAACATTACCAGCACAAGCCAGCTCTCGCAACAACACTGATCCCCCTGGGGATTCAATTGGGCGGTGCAAGGGCTCCAAGGAGGAGAGGATCGAGTCCAACTGAAGGAGACCTTCCTGAAGGACTTTGGGTTCATGCGATAGTGTCTGAAAAAAGAATAACAATTAAAATGTTAATAAGTAATGAACTTCATGTGCATTATAGCTTTAATAGTCACAAAGGAAGTGACTATTAAAGCCTCCCAAATTTCTGACATGGTCATGGCCACTGACATGGTAGATCTACAGTATGATACAGGTATGATGTACCTCAACACCTCTTTCTACAGAAACACACTACTTTCAAATTTCTTGAGCCAATCATACTTAAACACTTGTGATGGCCAAACTGGAATATCTTTATAGCAAAGATTATGCTTTAAGATTAATTCCAAATTTGGCTCAGTAGGAAGCAATGATAAGAAAGGTTCAAAAGCATGGAAGTAAATTGCTACTACAGTGTTTTTTTCTTCCTAAGAAACAATTCTGGGATATGCACCACCTAGACAACCCGTGGATTATACGGTCCTTTTGATTTCTTTCCAACCAGAGAAAATATCTGACAGTAAAATAACCATGGCTTGCCATCTAATGAAAGGAAAAACGATGTGTCTTCCAATGACTTTAAACCTATACCAACCTCTACAGTGTCTCCTAGAGGTAGGATAAAGATGGATCAGTTCTTTTCCATTTATCTCTTATGAATACCATCTAACTCAATATTTGCAAAGAGCAAAATAAAACAGAACACTGAAAAGCTATATGTCACAATTATGCATCTTTCAAAGTCAATAAGGAACTGCATATCTTTATAACCACACAAATCAGCCAATAAAAGTTTCAGATTTAATAGCATTCACTGTCAAAATCCCAATGACAATTTATCATTTTGTTTTCTGTAGAAATAGAAAACCCCCTTCCAAACATTCATAGGAAATCTCAAGTGACCCAAAATTGCCAAAACAACCCTGAGGAAAAAAATTAGAGGCCTCACTTTTCCTGATTTTCATCCTTATCGCAAAATTATAGTAATCCAAACAGTGGTACTGGTATGAAGACAGATTTATAGACCAATGGTATAGAATAGAGAAGCCAAAAGTAAAACTTCACCAATCTATGGTCAAATGATTTTCAACAAAAGTGCCAAGACTATTAAATGAAGAAGTGTTTTAAACAAATAGTGTTGGGAAAACTGGACAGTCACATGTGAAAGAATTATTGATCCTTATCCTACACCATAGGAAAAAACTCACTCAAAATGGACACAAGACCTAAATTTAAGTGCTAAAATCATCAATTCCTAGAAGAAAACCGTAGGGTGAAGCTGCATGACACTGGATTTGGCAATGATTTCTTGAATATGACACCAAAAGCACAGGCAACAAAAGAAAAAAAAAGATAAACTGACTTCAATGAAATTAAAACTTTTGTGTGCAAAAGAACACCATCAAGGTGAAAAGGCAATCCATACAATGAGAAAAATATTTGCAAATCATGCATCTGATAAAGGATTAATGTCCAGAATTCATAAGGAAGTCCTACAACTCAACAATCAAAAAAACCTGTTTCAAAATGAGCAAAGGACTTGAACAGACCTTTCTCAAGAGATAAAAACATGGCTGAAAAGATACTAAACATCAGTAATTATTAGGAAAAGACAAGTCAAAATTAAAGTAAGATGTCACTTCATACCCACTATGATGCCTATTGGTAAAAAAAAAAAAATCAATATATAAGCATTGTTGAGAATTTGGAGAAACTAGAACCCTTGAGCATTGCTGGTGGAATGTAAAATGATAAAGCTGCTACGGAGAACAGTCTGGTAGCTCTTCAAAAAACTAAACATAGACTGACCATATGATCCAACTATCCCACTTCTAGTTATATACCCCCACAGAATTAAAAGCAAGATGATGAAGAGATATGTGGACACTTGTGTTCATAGCAGTACTATTCACAACCACCAAAAGGTAGAAGCAACCCAAGTATCCATAAACAGATGAATGGATAATAAACTGGTTTCTACATACAATGAAATATTATTCAGCCTCACAAAGGGAGGAAATTCTGACACATGCTACAGAATCAATGTACTTTGAGGACACAATTATGTTTAGTGAAATAACCTAGTCACAAAAGGAGAAAGAAGTGACTCCATACTGTAGTACCTACAGATGGTAGACAAATCTAGACAGAAATTTGAATGACAGCTGCCAAGGGAAGGAGGGAAGAATGAGAGGTAGTTTTTTAATGAATAGCTTCAGTTTTGCTGCATGAATAAAGTTCTGGAGTTTGGTTACACTACAATGTGACTGAACAGTACACTTCAAAATGGTTAAGATGTCATATTTCATGTTATGTTAGTTAACCAGTAAAGAAAAGTAAGATAAAGGACATTCATTTTCAGCAGAATTCAACAGTGAACAACAGGTCAATTATGTTAAAAATAAGTATATGAAGTCAGTTCAAAAAAAGTTCATTGAGGGGCTGATGCTGTGGTGTAGCAGGTAGAGCCACAACCTATGACACCAGCATCTCATGAGTGCTGCTTCATGTCTCAGTTGCTCCACTTCTGATCCAGCTCCCTGCTAGTGGCCTAGGAAAAGCAGCGGAGAATGGCTCAAGCACTTGGGCTCTGCCATTTATGCAGGAGACCCAGATGAAGCTCAAGGATCCTGGCTTCAGCCTGGCTGAGTCATGGCAGTTGTAGCCATCTGGGGAATAAATCAACAGATGGAAGATTTCTCTCTAATTCTGATTTACAAAATAAATAAACCAATATTAAGAAAAAAAGTTCCTTAAAATGGGAATGAAAAATTTTTGAAACCCATGCATACAAGGGGTCTTCAAAAAGTCCAGGAACAATGTGTATTATAAATAAACTTGCACGGATTTCAAGGTTCTTCCACTGTAATAAACAGCTTTCATTCCATTTTTCAACATAATTTTGGATGTATCCTTGTGTCTATCAAACATGAAAGAGGGAAAAAATATAGGGCTAAAAATGCCAGAATATATGTAGATATATTTTTAAAGTACCCACTAATGAAACACAGCTACAAAGCTTTCCTGTATACATACTATATTATTCTCTCCAATAAACTCTAAATGATGTTAGAACAACATACCAAACTCAGGAACAAAGAAAAAATAATGTGGCACACTATATATATTAGTCACAAAATTTGCTCATATAACATAATACAAATTTAGTCATTATTTTTCAACTGCAGGTGAGACCACAGTAAAAACATATATGCAGAAGTATGACAAAATTGATTTCTACAAAGAAATGAACATATTTGGCTAATGCTTCTTACCAATATGGATTTGCAGACACCTGCAACAGCCTGACAGGCAGCAGATGTGGGAAAGTCAATGGGCAGATTGGGAAGACCCAAAATGGTAACCAAAGGCAAGAGTCCTTTCTGATTCACAAATTCCTGGCAGTGGTCATCTGTTGTATTGTTGCTCAGAATAGATTCCACAAATTTCATCTAGGTAATGAAAATTTTTTAAGAAAAGTTAGAGCCTGACACTTGGAACTAAAAGGCCACCTTGGAGCAAGGACAAAGGTAGCATTGTAGTTGTTACATCACGATGTTATAGAACAGCAAAATCTCAGGCAAACAGGGATAGGTGTATGACACAGACTAACAAATTCCCAGGAAACAGAGAATAATCGTATTCTTTCTAAACTACCTTTTCAATCAAATAATTTGAGGGCACAGAGAAGTCAAGTGACTTGCTCAGGTCCTCACTATGAATTAGTGACAGCCTCACTTCCAATTTCTTAACATGATAAGTTAGTGCTTCTTGCATGATAATATGTTCATTTCTCCCCAAAGGAAAATAAATGTTTTTTAATGCAAATGGAAACCTGGAACTCTGGAAGAGTGATTTGAACCAATCAAAGCAGTTTATAGGAGTACAAGGGAAAAAAATGTGGGCCACCAAACATAGGCACAAGAGAAGCCATCTCTGGAAGTCCTGAAGTGCTTAATAACAAAGAAAAAGTGCTAAGTGGACTGTCCCTTATTGATATGCAATTTTGGGAAAACACAAACTTTTCACCATTTCCCTTGAATTTTTCATAAAGTTAAAAGGAAAGTCCACATTGGAGGTAATGGGAAAAAAATACTGGACATATTCAGAAAATATTGGAATGGCATAGGAAAGCTCACTTCCATCCTATTTGGAATCTAATGGGAATGGTAAAAATGAACAGAAAATTGGGAATAAAAAGGCATGACTGCTAGCCTTTGGCAAACCAGCATCACAGAACAAAAACAAAAGGTCTGCACATTTCCCCCTCTGCACTTAAAGAGCCCAAGCTGGGGGTGGGCATTTAGTTCAGTTTAGTAGCCCACTGGGACTCCCACATCCCACAACAGAGTGCTGCTTAGAGTCCTGCCTCCTCAACTTCCAAACAACCCTCATGCTAATGTGCACCCTGGGAAGCAGTAGATGATAGCTCAAGTACATGGGTCTCTGCCACCCATGTGTGAGATCTGGATTGAGTCAATCTTCTGACTAGCCCAACCCTGTCTGTTGCAGGCATTTGGAGAATAAACGAGCAGATGGAAGGTTTGTCTGTCTCTCTTCCTCTCAAATAAAATATATTTTTAAAAAGAGCCTAATTATAAATATGGAAATTATTAGGCCCTTTGATAACCACACACATTTTCCAGAAAAGCACACACCCTTCACTCAGTTTGCCATACAATGAATCTTACCACATTAAGGATGTAATCCATGAGGGGAATAGGAATACGTTCCTCTGTACCAACAACCCTGTCAAGGGAGAAAAGAATGAGTTACACAGAAATTCACAATAGCAGTGCAAGAGACCAAAGTGAGGAAAGGGACAGTGCAACTCCAAGCCTTTTTCAGTTAGTCATGGTCCACAGTGCATTAGCCTTTAGACTTATATATTGTAGAAAAACAAAAGCTGAAGTTAATTCTGAAGATTGCTTTCCTAGCTTGATGAGGCTTGAAAGCAGAAAGGGAAAAAAGAGAAGCTTTCAAAATCTCAGTATCTGTATATACCATAATAGAAAAATTACCCTCTCTCAGACTAAGTACTGTTGGAAGATTCGCACACAAGAAAATATTAAAAATAAATGCAAAGACTTTAAACATTTGCTTAAAGAGAGGAGCTAAAGAAAGAAAGAAACACATAAACATCTTACCATGTTCTTGCACCAAGTTTACACTTATGGAAAGTAGGAAATAGAATCTAGTTTTGCTTAAAAATCCATAATTAGATCATAGAAATATGGAATTAAAAGTTAAGTTTATCTAAGTACCAAAAAATTGAAATCTGTGCATAGCTTTTTCATAGCATGAGATTTTTCCATGAAATTTTGAAAGCCACTTGTATACTGAAATGAACAAAGTGTATCTCAAAGATAAACCCCAGGAAAGAATAAGACTTAAGTAGAAACATGGAGCATTTTGGAGATGGGCCCTTGGAACAGACTAGGGCAGGGAATGGGGGTGTGGAGAAAAGGAGCAGACAGAAGTGAGAGGTAGGTAGGGGGAGAAAAGAAGGCAAAAAACTAAGTCTTCACCTCTGAGAAAGACAAAATGTGAATAAAGATTCTCCAGGCACAAGAATATCTGACAGCAAAATGTTGAACAAGCAAAGGGATGGAGAGGTAACACGAATGGCTTCAGAGATCAAATATCCAGGGCTAGGGTTTGGGTAGGATGTTGCAAACATCCTCAATGAAAATTGTAGGGAAGAACTTTGTACAAAGGGAAGACCACAGACCTTTTCTTGACTATAAAGTTCCTCCTTAGAAACATGGCAGCACTCTGTTATTTATACCAATTATCCATCCCAACTTGGCCTTACTTCACCAGGAAAAATCCAGAGAACCGCCTCTAACAGCCAACAAGGTGCAGGTGAGGCTCCAGCCCAAAGAGACACCTGCCTCTCGGTAAATACCAAAGACAAACAACCTGAATAATATAATAAGTGGGAGTAATATGCTCCCTTCATTTGCTAGATGCAAGCTGGGGAGAACAAGAAAGCAAACCAATAGTGGTTCTTAATACGACAGCAGGAACAAATTGGTTCAGTAACCACTTTTCTGGCTACTCTCATCATTTGGCTCTCTGACCAAGAAGCCATATATAAGTACTAAAAATAATCCAATATATTCTACCTACTAACTGACAAGAAAAATCATTCTAATCTTAATCTCATTTGAAACTCTGGCCCAAAGCATCTTTCAATAAAAGAATGTATTCTCATGATGAATAAAGTGTTTTACCCTAGTTAAAAACTTCTTCCTTTTTGCCCTCCCCAAAACATACATATTCCCAAACTCAAATTTATATATGTATTTATGATGGTGGAGCCACTGATCAGAAGTTAAGGAGAGTTTCATATTTGGTGTCATAGTACAGCATACAAGACAAAAGATCGTATTTTTCTTTTGAAGGGGGTTGGGGGATATGACCTTCCCTCCTAGCCCCAAAAAAGACAGCTGCCTTTTGCAAAGGAGCTCTCTCATCAGTGGTTCCCATTTCCAGGGAAGAGATGGTTCTCTGAACCCATTGCCTTTAAAGCCCAGACAACTGCTATTCACGTTCCAAAGATCACATGGACTTACATAACCCATTTCTTTCAAGTTGCTCAGGAGAGGTGAGTGTTAAGCTAGGAACACTAAATGGAATCAACCACAAAATGAACTATGGTGCCCCCAAATAGAAATCCTGGGTACTTACTCACAAGTATACTCATCTATAACAGTATCAAATTTTTTGGGCTGGAATAACTTAGAAGGCAGAAAAAAAAAGAGGCCAGAAGACAAGTATTTAGCACTATTCGTGTGATTACTTCTGAATGGAGACAGCACTCCATGGATCTGGGGTGGACCATGGTGCCTAAGTTTCCTCATTTCCAGCACAAAACTATGAATCCCAAGATCATATATAAGCACAATTACTCTAAGTACCAGCTGTTGGTTTAGAAAAAACAAGGGAAAGAGAACTGCCTTGGCCAGAGGGGGAAAACAACTCAGAAACCCAAATTCCATCAATAGGAGAATGGATAAACACAATATTCATAGACTCAACAACGAAAAGTAACAAGCCACTGAAGGAGACCATAGGGATGAATCTTAAAAAAAAACAAAACCACACTGAGGAAAGAAGCCAAGAAAGCATATACAACAGATATAATACATACAGAAGCTTCCATTTATATATTTTATTTATAGGATGTTCTTGAAAAGGAAAAATTATTATACAATGAAAGAAGTAAGATGAGCAGGTATCTCATTTTTGGTGGGGAAACTCAAAACTTAAAATCAATAGTTTACTATAATGGCATTATACCTCAATTAAAAAAACTGGGGAAAAATGTGTGTGTGTGTGTGTGTGTGTGACTGTGTAAATCACTGGCTAATGAATGAGGGCATGGGAAACAGGAATTTGTTTTGAGGTTCCACTGAAGAATTTTGGATTTGGTTGAGGAGACTGACAAGACTTAAGAGAGAGATTCCAAATATTTCTAAGCCTATTCCCCAGACTGTCTGAAGGTGTACATCTACTACCATAACTGCCTGGGATAAGAAGAGTAAAAAAATTCTTTTTTAAAAAATACATTGTGGCTTTCAGACTGAAGCCCGAGTTTAGGTAAGTCTCTTGCTTTTTCTCACAAGCCTAATAATCCACTTAGTGACTCAATCTAGGCTTCTAAAGACAGCACAGTGAAAAAAGTATATACATGTATCAACATGTGGGAGATTCTTGAAAATATTATGTGAATGAGGTAGTGATGAACACCCATGCTGGGCAGAGTGTGGAACATCATTGATACTAAAGTAGAGTAACTACTAGAATCCTTTGCATCTTAGAAGCTACATCTGAATTATCACTATGGTAGAATACTAACAATACTAATGTTGTAGATGTAGATTGCTACTTTCTCTTCATTCCTATTCATGTCTCATTAGGTCCAGCTCTCCAGGCATTTTAGTCTAAGGGGTTCTTTGATATATGATCTTTATTCATTCAATTAAATAAATACTTACTGATTACTTATTATAAGAGATAGGGATACACTGCTGAATGAGACCATGTCCCTGCCCTTGAGGAACATAAAGAAGTCATTAGCTTATATAAATAATCTTCACAAAACTGTTGCGAGAATACAAGATTGACTTCTACTTTGCAAATGCAAAGTTCCTTTAACCCAATCGAGTCTCAAGTTTTTCAATTCCACAAATATTTCAATTATATGATACTTATTTCAAAATAAGTTTTATTTATGCTCAATTTAAACCTTTATAGGCATCCTATACGTAGAATGATGGGACATAATGGGCTAAAAATGAGATATTTGAGTTGGCCTTGCTAGAATATGGCAGATGGGAAAAAAGGGAGTTGGTAAGATGATTTGGGAATGTGGGATAAATGTGGACAGAACACAAGAGATAAAGGATATCCAAAGAAAGGAATGGTGGGTGAAACGAAGGCTGTGGGGGTGACAGCTACGCACACTGGTTAAGACAGTGCTGCTTGGTATGCAAGCACCCCATATCAGAGAGCCTGGTTTTGAGTTTTGGCTTTGCTCCCAGTTCTAGCACCTTGGGAGGCAGCAGGTAATGGCTGAAATACTTGTGTGTCTGGCACCCCACATAGGACAGCTGGACTGAGTGTTTTTTTGTTTTTTTTTTTTGGACAGGCAGTTAGACAGTGAGAGACAAAGAGAAAGGTCTTCTTTCCATTGGTTCACCCCCCAAATGGCCACTACGGCCAGCACAGCACCAATCCACCAATCCAAAGCCAGGAGCCAGGTGCTTCCTCCTGGTCTCCCATGCGGGTCTCCCCAAGCACTTGGGCCATCCTCCACTGCCCTCCCGGGCCACAGCAGAGAGCTGGACTGGAAGAGGAGCAACCGGGAACAGAACCCGGCGCCTAAATGGGATGCTGGCACCGCAGGCAAGGGATTAACCAAGTGAGCCACGGCGCAGACCCCAGCTGGGCTGAGTTCTGAGCTCCTGACTTTGGCCTGGTCTAACAGTGGCTGATGTGGCCAGCTGGGGAGTGAACCAGCAGATGAAACACGTGTCTGTCTGTCTTTCAAATAACTAAATAAATTACTGATAAATAAATGAAGGTTATGGAGAAAATGCTGATTTAGTGCAACAAACTGAATTTTGGGTATATTAGATTTAAGAGGCCTTTAAAATGTTTAGATAGAGAAATTACATGCAGATTCATACACACATATTGACTTACAACCACCACCACCCATGTGTGAGAAATCTTTTCTTATTTGTAGTCAGGAAAAGGAACCTCAACCAGCAGGGTCACTGACAATGATGGGTGTGGCAAAGGAAGCAGTAAGACTCTAATTCCTTCACAAAAAAAGTTCTTGCTTTCTTCCAAGATGTCCTTTTTTCCCGCAGAAATAGAACATTTTAAAGAAAACAAAATGCTGACAGAATGAAGGTAAGGTTTGCCTTCTCAGAAGCAATGCACTTGTTCATGTCACACCAAATTACTGATGACAATAGGTTCATTATCATCTGCAGTTCCAAGAGGACATACTAATTTTCGATTTATGCCTTCAACCCTGTACCTCAATCTTTTCTCCACCTTAATCTTTTCATAAGCCCCAAGCTGCCCATCTATATCAACTGAAACCCACTCAGTCATTCCTAAAATGCTCATGCCTTTCTCAGAACTACTTATCTATAAACGAGCATAAATGAGTTGAATGTATGACTGTCCAGAAAGATCACTCCTGCTTCTGAAATAAAGGTGATTAAGAGTTACAGCTATAAAGTCACATTTCATTAACTGCAGGTGAATACTGTAAGCTCGAAGAGCCTGGTAGAGTATACACCACCAGCCTTCAAGCTACCCCTACCCAAATCCTGGTAGACAGTTCTTACACTGAACAAACCTTATAAACAAATAGAAATGAGAAGGAAAATATACAATGCCTGGTCATTTACAGTATATCCCAAAGCTAATTTTCTGGAACGGAAAATAATCAAATGAACAACAACACAACGAATACATGCAGCTCTTAAGAAGTTTTTAGGAGACATGCTTCAAAAAAGCAATGTAGGCCAGGCATTTGGCCTAGAGGTCACTATTGGAGAACCTGGGTTTGCATCCCAGTTCCGCTTCCAGTTTCTTGCTAATGCACACCCTGGGAGGCAGCAGGTGATGGCCCAAGTGGTAAGCCACAAACATGGAAGACTTAGACTGGGGTCCAGTCTCCTATCTTTGGCCTGGCCCAGTCCTAGATATCACAAGCATATGGGGAATAGTGGATGGGAGCGCTCTCTGGCTCTCCATGTCTCTCTGCCTTTTAAATAAAAAAGTACGATGTGTTTCATATGTTCTTGAAACAATCAAGCAGTCAATGATGCGGAATATCAAATCAACAAAGGGAAAACAAGCCCTCTGTGCAAAGCCTGTCAACCTGATTTACTGAACTGTGATTCAATCTTAAACACCCCCTAAGAAGCTTCATAATGTAATCAATTTTATCAAATACCAAAACACAAAAAACACACACAGGTGAAAAAAGGGAAAAGTACACATTCTTAGGGCCGGAAATAACCTTAAAATGATCTAATGTAATGTTCTCACCTTTTATAGATGAAAATAACACTAAGACTTACACAATAACAGGCCCAAGATCCTGAGGCTATGCAATCTGTCTCCGAACACTTACTGTTGATTAGGCTCTGTTTCACTTTGCTGCGTAGAATTAAAGCTCTGCATGGCCTGTACTTCCTCTTCCTCCTCATCCTCACTAGAGGCTTCTTCTGCAGCATGATTAGACCTTGGGGGAGGAGCAGTGGCAGTGCCGTCTGCCTTCTGGATCGATGGCTTCTGACAGATGTACTTAGGGTCTCTTCCGAGATTACAGATTTCTTCAAGTAACTGAAAGAGAAAATAAAATTACTTATCAGCAATTAAGGAGTGGGGACATGACTGAAGATATACCATGTATTGTACACTTTATATACATGTTATCTGCACTACTCTGGGAATGTAGTCATTAACTCCGTTTTACAAACAAGGCAAAGGAAGTTTGCAAAGTAAAGTAATTTGTTAAAGTCCAGACATCATTGTTTAAGTGACCGACTTGACAAATCTGACTCCTGTCTATTTAACCAAGGACCAGGAACTCATTATGGTGAGTTTCAAAGCCTAAATGGCAACTGGGAGGATTAACACATGCTGGGGGTAAAGATCAAGAAACCATTGAGGCCTTGTGGCACAGCAGATTAAGCTACTGTCTGCAATGCTAGCATCCCATACAGGCACAGATTCAAGTCTTGACTGCTCCACTTGTGATCTGGCTCCCTGCTAATGTGCCTGCTTGGGCCACTGCCACCCACATGAAAGACCTGGAAGAAGCTCCTGGCTCTTGACTTTGGCCCAATTGTGCCCATTTGGGGAGTGGAAGCAGATCGAAGATTTCTGTCTTTCAAATACACAAATCTTTAAAAAATATCAAGAAAAGTATGACTAGACAAAAGTTAGGCCTTGGCTGCCTGTTAATATCATATATACAAGGGGCAGGTGCTATAGAGCAGACAGTTAAAGCCCCGGCCTGCAGTGCCAGCATCCTGTATAGGTGCTACTATGAGTCCTGGCTGCTCTACTTCCGATCCAGCTGCCTCCTAATGCACCTAGGAAAGCAGCAGAGGATGGCCCAAGTAACTTGGGCCTCTGCATGCACATGGGGCACTCAGAAGAAGCTCCTGGTTCCTGGCTTTGGATCGGCTCAGCTCCGACCATCGAGGCCATTTGGGGAGTGAACCAGTGGATGGAAGACCTCTCTTTGTCTTTAATTCCCTCAAATAAAAAAAAAATAACTCTTGATCTACAAGAGCTGAAAACAGAAACTTCTGGTAAGATCTAAACTAAAATGACAACTTTTTCTAAAAACTTGCCCCACACGGTTCTCTCATGCACTAGGTCACAATGTTATCACTTCCTACCTTGATGATGGCAGTTGTTGCATCCGTTTTGAGGGTAGGTTGATGTCTCATAAGCTCATCAACAGCACTCCCTAGGTTGGATGCAGTATCCCCTTAAAGCAAAAATGAACTGTTAGAAAGACTGAAGAAAATAAGAGCTATTTTTTCTGTGTCAACACCAGGTGAAAAGATGAAACTGAGCTGGGTTGTTGTGATTTTTCTAATGACATGCTTTCCCAAATGAATTCACATCAGCCCCCAAATCACTGAAGAGGAGGAAAGAATCAGGCTAGTAAACATATTTTCAAGTAATGATGGGTGTTACACTCTACCCTGGAAATCTCTCTATTGTAAAGATCTCAATCACTGGGGCAGGCATTGTGGCACAGTGGGTTGGAGTCCCAGCCTGCAGCGCCAGCATCCTATACGAGCGCCAGTTTGAGTCCTGGCTGCTCCACTTCTGATCCACCTCGCTCCTCCCTGCTAATGCGCCTGAGAAGGCAGGAGAAGATGGCCCAAGTCCTTGGGCCCCTGCACCCAGTGGGAGACCCGGAAGAAGCTCCTGGCTCCTGACTTCAAAATTGGCTCAGCTCCGGCCATTGCAACCATTTAGGGAGTAAACGAGTGGATGGAAGAGCTCTGTCACTACCTCTCTGTAACTCCGTATTTCAAATAAATAAAAAAAAAATTTAAAAAAAGAGGCACAAACTATTATCCTTCTGACTGTCCCAGAAAGTACAAAGCATGTTTTTGAAAACCGGAATCCTTTTAGAGCTCTACTTTCTTGCTAATAATTTCTCAACTGTCTGGTCTCAAGTATTGCGAGTCACATTTCATCTTAGAGACTTGGATACTAGAGTATCAGATTACCAGGATCAATACCTGGAACTCTACATGTCTCGTTGCTGCTTCCTAGTACCCAATTCTTAGCAGTGTCATGAAAGTACAATAGTGATTTGTTGAGAAGCATGGAAATACTGTAAGCAGAGAAGCTAAGGATGAAGCATTCCCTCCTACCTGTGATAGAATGTATTAGCCAGAGAAACCACATGAGCTTAAGGAAGGCTTTCCTAGTGACCCAATTTTCTATTATAAGGTAAATCCTGACAACATACCAAGGGGATCTGAACTCCTCCTCCTCCTCATGGCTGGGAGGTAATCTGGAGAGAGAAGAACTTTGAAGAGACGTTCAAAAGGCTGACATTGTACAAAAGACTGAAGACCTCGGGCATTCAAGCAGAGTGCACTGAATACATTTGGGAGGGAGCCAAGGACTTCACGGGTAGCAGGAACCTAGAAAGAAGTTTGAACACATTTAAAAGAATCCCTGTACAGATGCTAGGAAAACCTGGCCAGAGGTAGCACGCTGAGAGACAGAAAGGATTCTGGAAACAAGGTTTCAGTTACATTCAGTATAACATACAGAAGATGAGAGACAGGATTTTCATAGCATAAGACCGCTTTTCAAGTGTGTGTGTGTGTGTTGTGGAAAGGGGTATGCATGGAGTGTTTTTCAGAGTAGCAGAAAGGACTCACATCTTTGATAAGCAGTGCGTGCAGCATGACATCTGTTAATCCATTGTCCTGTAGTGAGGACAGCAGTGATGGTTCTTGAAATACAAACACAGTCACCACTTCAGTAGCTAAAAGAGAGATGAGAAAATGTGGAAAACTGAGGGATTCCTTACAGATATTAAAAGCAAAATACTCAAAGCTTTTAAAAATACACATTCAGTGTCTAACAATTTAAGCATCTGTGTTGACTATGAAATGAAAGCTCTATCAGAGACTAATCACTATTAGGAATCTATTGACCTTCTTCTAGGTTCTTAGACATATTTTTACATTAATGAGGTTATACAATTTGCTGTTCTTCAGCTATAGTATGTATCATATAAAATCTCCTTTACCCCCTCACTGCAACCACTCATTTTGAATGGGAATAGCATAATATTCCATTATACATACATACCACTATATATATATATATATATAAACTAGTCTCCTACTGTGAAAATTGATGAACCTAAACCTAAAATACACTCCCCTCCTTTTTGGGCCATCTTAGCAGGTAAAAAGAAAAAACTAAGATGTCTGTTTGCTGGGTCAAAGTGACTGTAAACTTAGCTGACAAAAATGAACAAACTGTCTTCTAAGAAGTTTGTTCAGGCCGGCACCGCGGCTCAATAGGCTAATCCTCCGCCTGCGGCACTGGCACACCGGGTTCTAGTCCCGGTCAGGGCGCCGCATTCTGTCCTGGTTGCTCTTCTTCCAGGCCAGCTCTCTGCTATGGCCTGGGAGTGCAGTGGAGGATGGCCCAAGTCCTTGGGCCCTGCACCCGCATGGGAGACCAGGGAAAGCACCTGGCTCCTGGCTTCGGATCAGCGCAGTGCGCCGGCGGCCATGGCAGCCACTGGAGGGTGAACCAATGGCAAAAAGGAAGACCTTTCTCTCTGTCTCTCTCTCTCACTATCCACTCTGCCTGTCAAAAAAAAAAAAAAAAAAGAAGTTTGTTCAGCAAGCTACTACCGACAGTTTACAAGTTCTTGGGTATTAATCTGACCAGATTTTCAGATGGTAATATTTAGAAATGTGTAATAAAGATGACTACTACTATATCAAAGTTTCTCTTTTGTAAAAAAAACATGCAGTGAGACTGCTACTATCAAAGACTTTAAAGCCTAAAAGAGGGTACACACCATATAATATCCATAAACCACAGATGATCTTGCTTACTATAGTACTAAGATCTAAAAAGAAACCAAAGAATTTGCAGTTTAAGATGGTGAACAAAGCACCTCTCCATTATCCCAAATGCCAGGGAAATGGAAGAAATACATTTATGGATTCCACCTAGTATATGACATACCCTTCCACTGGCTTACATTTGTATAAATGTATGAATCCCAAGGAGAGGCTGGTGTTGTGGTGTTAACAGGTAAAGCCACTGCCTGAGATGCCAGCATCCCATATCAGTACCAGTTCAAGTCCTGTCTGCTCTACTTTCTATTCAACTCCCTGCTAATCTAGGAAAAGTAGCTGAATATAACCCAAGGCCCAAATAAATGAAAACAGAAATTCAGAGGCTTTTGTCCTAAGGGTAACTGTGGTAAACTTGGTTTTCAATAGTACTCAGGCTACCTGGGTAGGACATAAGAACAGAAAGATATTATCTTTATTTAGTAAACAATCCAATAAAAAGGGTATTTTATGGATGGCAGCACCAGCAACCATACATGATGAAGCCTGCTGGAAGAGCTGCTGTTTCCTACCCCAAAACCAGGTCATTTCTGATAAATACATTACTCAAAAGGCAGCCCAACTGAGCTGGATGTAATCACTTTGGCACTGCAGAACACTTTAATAAAGGTATATCCATGGTTCTTATTTTTAGAATCTTTGTTTTTCCTAGGGAGTACGCTCAAAATAGTTATATTCAGGACTATCCACTATGGAGACCTTTCACGTGGGAATACATTGTTGCTCAGACTTCTTGTGTTACATTAAAGTCTCCCAGTATCTGTGCTAATATCAAGGTTGTCACAGAGGAAGCACACTATAATGTCAGAGCTGACCAACTGCTCATACTTTGAGTAAGCTCAAGGACTACTCCTATCCTTAATTCGATGGGTTCAGTGAGACCTCTGGTTACTACAGTCACTAGGTCCTGTGGGATACATGTAAATGGCATCTCAATGTGATGTTTGTGCCCTATTCTGTCATAGGTATTGCTACCAACAGAAATCCATACCAAGGGGTCAACACTTCTCTAACTAGTGAAGTGATTTTACTGGGGTAATGCTCCAATCTGCTGGAACAAATTGTTATGCCCTCACAATGACTATTATAAAAGATTATGATTTTAAAAAAGTAAATGTATTGATTTGAGAGGAAGAGAGAACGAGCAAGTTAAGTGTGTGTCTGTGCATGCTAGCTCACATCTGGTATTAAATGCCAGCAATTGCCAGGGAGACAGGAACTCAATCCAGGTCTCCCATGTGGGTGGTCGAAACCCAACTACTTGAGCCATTCACTGCTGCCTTAGGAACCACTTTAGCAGGAGGCTGGAATCAGGAACTGGAGCTGAGAATCAAACCCAGGCACCCTGAAGTGGGACATAGACATCCTAATCAGCATGTTAACCACTAGGACAAATGCCTATCTGCAGACATCTTTTTATATATATTTTTTAAAACCTCATTTGAACAGTAAGTATAGCATAAACTAACCAAATGTACAATACTTCTGACCACAAGTAATTCATAATACACTGCTTAAATGTATATTTGGCATTTAAGAAATGAGTATTTACTTGAAAATAAATTTATTCACCAACAAAAGATACATCATCTAAGTGCAGAAATGTGGATAGCAAAATCCTACAATAAAAACCACACAGAAAGGTCTGCTAGTTTATTCCAGCTTGGTATAACTAACCACCAATTCCACTTACCTAGGAGGAAAAGTGATGGGCCATAGTATTCTGCATTGCTGATGATGTGTTTCAGGGAGGTAGGCAGAGAACCATCCATCACTAACAGAAAAGTGAACATTAAGGAGAATATGATCAGTCTGGGAGAAGTGTTAAGGAGTGAAGATAATGAAATAATGTTATATACAGCACACTGTGGCAAAGTCTGTGCTGATTCCAATCTAATTGCCTCTGCTTGTCTCTGTTTTATTATTTGGTCATGAAATGAGCTTTCTAACAGTGGGTCAATAACAAAAATTTTTTAAAGGAATACAGGCACATAAATTCTGAGAGGGGTAGTAGGATGGGAGTTAATAGAGAGCCAAATGCTGGAAAAGGAAAATAACAAATTAAAAATGGTGAATCACTACAAAAACAGCTAAACACTACTTAAGTCCAGGAAAAGCAATACCAAACAAGTAAAAGCTACTCAAAATGACATGGTCTTTCCCTAAGCCTCCTGGTAAAAGATTAGGTGTAAGAATAGCTTGAGAAGGACCCATAAAAAGAGTCAAACATCTTTCAGAAACAGTTTTCCAGAGTAAAGTACCATGTCGTATGCCATCCGAGAAAGCAGGGTCCTGAATGGCTTTCTTGAGGAAGTTCAGCATGGATTTGAGAAGTGCTGCTCGCTGTGGAATACACTGCACACCTGGCAAGGGAGAACAGTAACAGAATTTAAGCTCCTCCTAAAGCGGTCATCTTCACTAGTTTAATAACTCAAGTCACTGTGAAACATCACATATAAGTTTGTCTACGCACCAGGACGAGAACCAGGGCCAGGCCCAGGGCCGGGGCCGGGGCCAGGGCCGGGACCGGGGCCAGGCCCAGGGCCAGGGCCAGGGCCAGGGCCGGGCCCAGGCCCAGGCCCAGGCCCAGAAGAGATGTTAGCACTGTTGTTGGAGCTTGATGTCCTTAATTCAACATCCAGCCGTTGTTCCATAGAGATGGATGAGCCTGGACTGCTTTCCATAGTCACATCTGCAACTGAAGTCCAAGTTATAATAAAGAAACTACTTAAAAATAAAAGATACATCCCAAAAGATAGATTTTTTGAGAAAATTTCTTCCATTAAGGTGAAATGAATGAAATAAAAATGAAGCAGGATTAGGATATTGCAATCCAACAAGAAATTTAAGTTGTCCACAAACAGAAGGGAATTTAACATCAGTAGGTGATAAAAATAATCCAACAAAAGTTCTTTAATACTTCTCACTCACCAAAGTGAGATTCAGAGCGGTAAGCAAAACATGCAATTTCATGTACTACCGCTGAGTAGTAGGCATATAGTAGGTAAAGTTTTTTGAGTAAGTAATAAACTATAAAAAGAATTACAAAATTTAACACAGCATACTCAACAGCAATGATATCTGTGATACACTGAATGAATAACCCAAGATTAACAGGATGTTTAACCATCTTCCTGTTCTAGAAGACTATATACTATACATGGATATAAGTATTTTAGTGTACATCTAAAAAGTCTGGAAAGAACCACACCAAACTAGAAGCTATGGTGAAAGGTGAGTGAGCTTTCACTTTTAATTTATACACAAATAATTTATAAAATAATAAAGTTCCATTAGGGATAAACCATTGTTTACATCTTATAATACTTTCTTATGATCTTTTTTATACATAAATAATCACATTTGCATGTCACTACTCACATATGAAAAGCACAATCTGCTTTTCAGAGTGATCTATAATGAACAGTATGTCATATCACATTTGACTCAGCCTTCTGGGATCTCATTCAAAAATTCAAATACCAGATTGCCCAAAATAGAGTAGAAACAGAAATCAGGTAAATGGGCTTCCAGGGATCGCAACATGCATATCTAACTGTGTTTAGGAATTCAGTAATAAAAAAAGGAACAGCAACCAATGAGTATTTATGTATTGCTAAGAATGAAGCATTATACATTCTAGTATCTTCATTATAAGCCTGATAACAGACATGTAATGATAACCTAGATCATCAAGACAAAAAACTAAAATTTTGGGTAAGCTGTTTGGGGAATAATTTCTTTTTGGTACTATAATGACTTATGCATTAGGAAGGAGGTGGGGCTTTTTAAAAAAGACAATACAGGGGCCAGCGCTTTGGCGCAGTGGGTTAACACCCTGGCCTGAAGTTCCGGCATCCCATATGGGCGCCAGTTCGAGACCCAGCTGCTCTACTATGGCCTGGGAAAGCAGTAGAAGGTGGCCCAAGTCTTTGGACCCCTGCACCCACATGGGAGACCCGGAAGAAGCTCCTGGCTCCTGGCTTCGGATTGGCGCAGCTCCAGCCATTGCAACCAATTGGGGAGTGAACCATCGGATGGAAGACCTCTCTCTCTCTGCCTCTCCTCTGTGTATCTGTGTAACTTTGACTTTCAAATAAAAAATAAATAAATAAAAAAGAAAAAAAACTGAAAAAAGACAATACAGCCAAAGATTTAGAATAGCTGGACTTCTTTCCAATTTCATTATTTAAAAGTTGTTCCTTAGCTAACAATCTCTTCACCTCTCCTCCCCTTTCTCAAAGTTTTAAAAGGTCCCATTTTAGAGTCTATATTCTCCATATCTTTACCAAAAACACATTAAACACTTAGGACACATCAGGCACAGCAGCACTGAAAAAGACAGTAGTATCCTGATTCCATGGAGCTTAGAACTTAGTGAGAATAAGGTAACGAATCAAGACATAAGAAAACATGACTCAGGTGATGAAATAAAACATCATAGAGTGACAGTAGGGATCTACTACAGCTCAACCATCTGCTTCACCTTCCACCTCTATTTTGAAAAACATTCACCTTCCTTTTCTGATTAGTCTTGTAAAACAACTTGAAAATCAACGTAGAGAAAATTGTTGTTGGTAAAAATATATACTAAGTGAATTGGATACTTCGTTATTTATGTAAGATAATTCAAATCTGGATGGGATGACAGGAAAATCTCAAACATGAAATTATTTTCATGACTTAATAGCTGTTAATTACCATCCATATCAGTTTCCATTTCTTCTCCTTCTTGTGTGGTACTGGGTCTCTGGATCTTTGGCTTGATCACAAATGGACATTCTTTTCGGCACAAATCTACTTCATGCTACAATCAAGGGAAAAGGAATAAGAAAATCCTGTATATGTCTCAGGGATTAATATTATTATAATGGAGGAATGCCAAGGCAGATTATAGAACTGTTTTCTAGAAACATAAGAGGGGTAAGAGCACTCCTTAGGGATATATTAGGAAAGGTTTTGGGCTCAGTTCTCACTGGCATAAAGTCTACACAAAGTGTTCCTAGTAGAATAATACCTCAAGTCTATAAATGAAGATAGAAAGCCCACTATGGGATTGAAAAGCTGCCATGTCCAGGTTGGTGATGAGGTCAACCACCCTCACAGCTCTGGTAACAAATGTTATCTGATCCTGTTCATCGCCAAGAAACTTTATGACCTATTAGAGAGGAAAGAAAGAGGTAAAAACAATGAACTAAAGACACAAAGCTATGAAAATGCATCTGTTTATAAATGTGTTTTCTGAGGCAGCAGGGAGGTACCATAGTATGGGGAGGAAAGAGTTTTGGTGCTTGCCAAATGACAACTCTGATTACAAGGACTCAACCTCATCTGAAGTAATGGGGACATCAATCATTTTGCACAATTAAATAAAACCTCCAGGGAGAAAACAACACCTGATAGCCAGTCCTCAACAAATAATAAAGGCTACTGCTATTACAGCACAATGAACAAGGTACCTTTATATACATTTTGCTCAGGGTCACACCTAAGGTTCTGATAACATGTTGCAATGACTTGACTAGTACTAAGGGCTTCCTGCTTTATTGCTATATGCTGAACTACAATAAATTCTTAATATTGGACATAGCTGGTCTTTAAAAAGTTGCTAATGAGATAACCAGAAGGCCAAACTTAAAGAACTAAGTAAAACTTTTTCTGGGTAAGCTTTCTTTGGCTACCTGTTTTTACAGTGGAAAATTCTAAGCTCACAATTCTACATTCTCTGTTATTTCCCCACAAATGTATTTTACAAAAAGTAGAGCACCTTCAATAAGGCTTCCATCATTCCACAGGAGACCAAGGCTTCACCACCAGCATCGTAGCTGGCCAGATGGTATAAAAAAGAGAAGAGAGCAGTGGCAAACTGGTGGGGGTACGGATCCATGGAAGGATCTACAAGGGAGGTTGGGAGAGGGAAACAAAGAGTGAGTTCAGAATTTAGTGTTAAGCTGGTTGGATATTAAACAAAAACAGAAAAGCAAAGGGCAAGGGTCATCTTTCACCTAGAATAATCACCACCACAACTCACCAATCATGGCCTGGATACAGTTCCGCACAAGTACAGGCAAAAATCCATGGTAGGAGGCAGTTCCAGTACAGTCAATAATACTGCTGAGTTTGGGAGTTCTCTCCAAGTGGACGATTGATGTTAATGTCCGTAAAGAAGCAGCTTTAATCTCCTATACAGAGTATGTCAAATAAGATAACAAATGAATCAAGTTGCTGATATACCCCAACTTTAAGTCAGTCCACTAATAATTGCTTGGGGAGTTGGATGACTGCTGAGAGTTAACCTTAAAAATCCACTGTTTGTTAATTCTGCAGTTTAATAGTCAAAGAAGAAAAAGGGCTAAGTGTCCCTTTTGGGAGGCTTTCTAATTCCCTTGGGAAAACCTGAAAGGCAAGTAAGTAAAAGCCTGATATGCAGGGAGATTATTAATAAATACTCACCATAAGCTGCTTATCTGTTATCTGAAGGACATCTACCAACTCCTCTATCAACCCATTGTACAAGATACTGTTTGCTGATTCCTGCAAGGCATTAGAATACACTGCAAAAGGAAAAACAAACACTTTAGGCAAGAAGGCAGAGGTTAAACCAATGTCCAATGATAAACCTCTAGGCATCTACAGGTATTGGGAAAGGATTCCCTTCTAACTAGCATCAGAGGGCAGAATCACTGAATTTCAGGATGGAAGATCAGATCAAGTATGAGCTCTAAATACCACAGAATTGACAATTCCTGTACCAATGATATTAGTAGTTTTGAGTAAGAATTTTTGGGGATGGAGGCATGAAAAGAGAGTTGCTTTCCAGGTTTTCACTAAGTCCTCAAACCAGCATATAAAGTAGGTATTGTCTAAATATAAAGCAAGGAAGCTGAGACTAAGAGGATATACATGTGGTTAATAATCTGAAGAATCAGAGTAAAAGTCCAGGACTGATTCCAAAAGTATGTGCTTTCCATTCTACTGCCCCCACAGTAAAAGCTCATACACAGTGCCATCTACTTAATGAATATTTTGACCAATTTCAAACTCATACTCCCAAAAAAACGGGAGAAGAGGAAGACTAGATGGCAAGCGCAATAGCAGAGGACAGTGAGAGATGCACACTCATGAAAAAAGACAAGACAAAGACTATATTTTCAGAGATCATTTCTATCTTAGTATAGAGTTGCTCTTCTGTGTAAAATGTTAATTGAAAATGAATCTTAATGGAGAATGGATTGGCAAGGGGAGAGGGAGGAAGAGGAAGGGTGGGAGTATGAGAGGTAGAGCTGATATGGTGGGAATAACTATATTCCTGAAGTTGTACTTAGGAAATTTGTATTCCTTAAAAAATAAATTAAAAAATTTAAAAACAAAACAAAAAACCAAGACTACAAATCAAGACTAAATCCATGTAAGTAAGCAGCATATCCTCTCTCTCATCCAATATGAAAGCACTCAAGAAAGATGAATAAATTCAGTGAACAAAGGAGATATTAGCAATTTTAAAACTTAAGTTACCACCTAGGTAACTTCAGCAAGTCTCATAGCAACAGAGATGAATGAAATACAAAGGAAATGAAGTACAAATAGCCTGCTATGGCCTCTTAATTATAATATTCTTCTCTTACCTAATATAGATATTGCATGCAGTCTGGCCTGAACAGCTTGCAGTCGCTTCCTATGGTTAGAAAACCCATGGGCCAGCCGTATGTGTGTAAATAACAGCATCTGTAGAGAGTATAAGGCCTATGTTAAAAAAAATCAATGGAAAAGGTAAATATTCTTTCTGGGGGCTAATAAGTCTTATCTGTTGAATAAAATGGTATTGTTGTTATTTGCTAAATTATCAAACAGAACTGCTACCATCCACTCTGAGGTCAGCTGACTACACGGAAGTTCAAAGATTCCTACTAATCCCAAGGTGAGCCAAGAACTGTCAGCATCCTGACAGGCAACAAAATAGGAAACACTTAAATGAGCACCCAAAAACAAAAAAAGAAAAAGAAAAAAGAAAGACAGACAAACAAGTCACAACGGAACATTTTCTCCTTTGAGACCCAAAGAGTTGAGAAAACTATCACTACTTATTAGAGACTGATAGCCACCCAGTTTACATTTTCCTCAAACTCTCATAAAGAAAAGTATTAAGTGCTGCCCTCACTATAAGACCAGGAAACTAAAGCCCGGAAAACCTAACTAATCTGTTCATGGCCTGATTCCAAAGCTGATTCTTTCTGCTCTGCAGGCTCCCAACCAAGTACATATATCATTAGTCTATTTGGGTAACAATCACATCTCTTGGAGATTTTCAGGGTGCATCATACCTGCTTATCTTTAGGAATGCTGTACATTTTGGTAAGAGATTCCATGATTTCAGAAGGGCTTTCTGAAATCTATATTAGAGGGGAGAAAAAAAAGTTAGGAACAAAAAGTCAACCAAATGTTAAGAAACTAGCCAACAATCAAAGATTCCTCTTACCTTGTCAAGCTGCTCTATGTGAATATAATGTAGTGTGTTACTAGTTGTCTGAAATTTAAAAGAGAGCTGTTAGGAATCACTGAATAGTTTCCCTATATGCAATATACAGAGCCATCTTTTAAGTTAGCTTAAGGAGAGAAACCTGAGCCACCAATATTCAGATTATACTGTATGTTGGAATTCTCAAGTGAGGCTGTGAGAAAAATACACAAGCAGTAGAAGTGTCCCATAAAGGGAGTCCTATTTTTTTGACAGCTCCCAACATGGGTAAGAAGCAACATTACAAGAGTTGAGCATGCAACTGACATTTATTCCTGACAAGCTAGTAGGTATATTCAGATTGGGAGGGCAGAAATACAGCACAAAACCCATTCCTTCATTTAAAACTGAGGAGTTCTAGAGAAGTCAAACCAGTGACAGTAGACTGTAGTCTATCAAAACACATGTGAATGAGACTCACCTTCTTCTCAATTTTGACCTCGGCCCCAGGGTCTGCATAGAATTCAAAGTGTAGTGTAGTTGCACTGGGTGGGTATTTCTGTGTATAAAGCACAACAAAGAACCAGACACTGAGCTTCCACTGATTTTAGGTAAGGCAGACAACATCTTTTCCCAATTCTTCCCTCAAAGACCTAGTCACTTGTCCAATTCATTATGACAGCAGAATGAGTATTCAGCATCTACAGTACCTTTAACTCCTTATCTTAGATAGAAAAGGGCTTGTATGGAACGAGACTTGTGCAAAATAGGTAGAGCCAGAGCTCCAAAAAAGCTTCTCTATTTTTCCTTGGAAGTTACCAGTTGCCTTTTCTTTCAAGAGATGGTTCTTGACTGTAGCTATTCTCAAGGGAGAAAACAGGGGCAAGTATGCTAAGCAGTAATGAGTAAGAATCCAAGAAAGGATGAACAAGAACAAATACCATCAAATCCAAGAACAAATACCAGGGTCAAGGTATCAGCTAATGAATGGAAAAGGACAACTCTTAGCAAAACCTTCTCAATTATTTGATTCAAAGTATACCTCAACGAACATACCTTCTTTTTTCTTCAAATGCTACCTTGTACCATTCTGTACCACTCCTTGTGATATTTTTCACACAGGAAGACACCGAGCCAATATAAAGTAAAACCAACACAGTGTATTTAACTCTAGAAGAGCAACATGCTGAACACAAGATGTTGAAAGAAATCACTAGTAGAGACTGTCTCTGGGAATGAAAAAGTTATTCTCAGACTAATACTCCTTTATACTCTTTCAATTTTTAAACACGTCTATATACCACTTACTTTTTTCTTTTTCTTTTTTTTAACAGGCAGAGTGGACAGTGACAGAGAGAGATGGAGAGAAAGGTCTTCCTTTTCTGTTGGTTCACCCCCCAATGGCCACTGTGGCCGGTGCACCGCGCTGATCCGAAGCCAGGAGCCAGGTGCTTCTCCTGTCTCCCATGCAGGTGCAGGGCCCAAGCACTTGGGGCATCCTCCACTGCACTCCCGGGCCACAGCAGAGAGCTGGGCTGGAAGAGGAGCAACCGACACAGAATCCGGCACCCCGACGGGGACTAGAACCCGGGGTGCCGGCGCCACAGGCGGAGGATTAGCCTAGTGAGGCACGGTGCCAGCCTACCACTTACATTTAAAATACACACTATAGGTATTTAAATAAAGGTTCATCACATGCCAAATCTCAATAAAAGAATATGTGATTTCTTAACTTAGGCTTGGTCCGAAATGAGGAAAAGACATGCATCTAGCACAGTGCATTATACTGTTTAGACCAAGAGGTAAAGAATAAGCTTGACATGCATACAGCTCAGAATTAACCCACCGAACTTTAAGAAGGAAAAACTGAATCCTCAGAATCAGAATTGCAAATTCTGAATCCCTATTAAGGTTTACATAGTCCTGAGACTTAAACACACAATCCTCACCTCCCATAGTAGCCAACATCCATTCAAAAAATAGTCACTACAAGTTTATCAGCTAAGGTGGGAAAGTAGCTTGTACATTTCTATAACCAGAAAGGGAGCCATTCTCCACGGGCAGGGGTGGGAGATTTAAAATAAATTTGCTAAATTTCACTGCAGTCATTTTTGCTAAGTATGACAAACTGACAAGACAAAGTATACATTTGCTGGAAAACACAGTTGTCTCAAGGCACAGAATTGTCATAAAAACCTCAATTGTAATTGTGGTTCCATGGCAACATATCAAAGCATAACCTAAGCATGTATGGGCAAAAGGCAGAGGACTGAACATGTAAAAGTTCTCAATAATTCTAACAGTAGAACTGTTCTCCAAGCAGCCACTGCTACATCAAGCCACACTGCCTACAGTTCTAATGGTTTCAGTGTTAGAATGCAAGCAAATGCACTTTGTTGGATTTTTTTTTTATTTGACAGGTAGAGTTACAGACAGTGAGAGAGAGAGAAAAAAGTCTTCCTTTTGTTAGTTCACTCCCTAAATAGTCTCCACGGCCGGTGCTGTGCTGATCCGAAGCCAGGAGCCAGGTGCTTCCTCCTGGTCCCCCATGCAGGGGCAGGGGCCCAAGCACCTGGGCCATCCTCCACTGCCCCTCTGGGCCACAGCAGAGAGCTGGACTGGAAGAGGAGCAATCAGGACTAGAATCCAGCGCCCATATGGGATGCCAGAGCCACAGACGGAAGATTTTAAAACCACTTTCAAACCAACTGAACAGATGTGGCTCCCTACTGAAGAACTGGGTATGAACATAACTGTGAATGAGAATCTGTATCTACTGCCAGCTCCGTGAGGGCCCAACCATTGCTAGACTGCTTTCTAACGTGTGCTACATCTCAACTGATCTTAGGTTCCTCAAAGGTCCTGATGTGAAGTGGTAATTTTTTATACTGTATATAAGGATACACTTCAAGAAAGTTCTTAGAAAACTAATATTCTGAAAAAACTATGTACGAATTTCAAATTTGGTCTGCACCTAAATAAACATTTAATTCTACTGTCCACAAATGTTTGAAGCATCCTTGTATTCATACTGTAAAGAAAGGCTCATAAAGAGATCACAGCTCTGCCAAGACACTCATATGGCCAAGGTTACTTACCATCATATGCAAGTCTCTGCAACACTCTGCAAGTCCAAAGCCATTCTCCTTTCCACCCCAGCTCTTGGAAAACAAGAAAGAGACAGTTAACACAGTGCTTATCATGCCTTATAAGTAAATTATTTAAGAATATGTAGCTGCTTGGAGCACAGTGTTGAAGAGACAGACATCCAATGTAAAGGTCAAACAAGAGGGAGCAAACAGAAGCAAGACTCAAGGCAAGACAGCTGGCCTAGAGGTGACTTCTTTAATGAGAGCAATTCCACTGTTCTTTGAGGAAGCTCCTGGGAAGAACACAAGCAATTGCCAGTCACTGCATTCCACATGCCTACATGTCCCATCAAACCTTGCACGACACTCTGCCTATTCACTTTCCTCACTAGGGTAGAATCACATGCTCTCCAGTTCCTTTCTTTTGCCATGAGCTGAGTTACAAGCTGGACATCTGCCTTGTTTAATACTTTGTCATAGAGTCTAACAACTCATCAGCAAGTCTGTGAGGTAATAGATTTGGACTGTGGCCTAATGTGGCATGCTCTCTTTACTTTTAAATATTTCCTCTTCATGCAATGCTGTTATCTTGTTACCACCTACCAATAAAGTTAAAAAAAAAAAGGAGTAAATCACTGAAGTGTACCTTCACAAAGGTCTCTATTATAGAATGCTATTTCTAAACTGGAAAAATTAAAGCTTCCACAATCTGCCTACCTCCTGAGAAAGAAGCTTTCTCAAACTACACTTGACCCACCGGCAGCTTTTCTCAATACTCATCATATATGAAAACACACCAATGAATTGCATATCACTAGTACCACTCTAGAAGTACAGAATGGTATTCATTTGTTACATATGGTGACACTTCAGGGCATTAAGGTTTACTTCTCTAGTGGAAACTTGGGTTAAGAAAGTCTGCCTGGAGACAAATTACTACATACTCGTAGCTCCAAAAGGATTTAAAAAATGGACTGTTATACTGGGAGCAATGTCAGCAAAAATGCCAGAGTAAGGAACTCCAAATTTCTAGTCCTTTACAAAAGCAGGAAACTGGAAAAACTTTTCAGTATCAACTTTTATCAAAACTCTGGAAACTAAACAATACTTCACAGCAACTAGGCAAATATTTAACTGAGGTAGATAAAAACCAAAAAACAGCTGAATCTCAAGAAAGCATTTTGTGTGATTTAACTTGCCCTGACTCTATCTCACACTTTCGAGGCTAAGCACCGGCTGAGCCCAACAGCCCACATTTCTGGAGTAAAAACAAAATGGACTTTGTCCTCAAAAAACTATGGTTGGTTGTTTTGGCCTTTCTAGCCCCTCCCACCCACCCAAGGACCAGCTCACAGAGAGCTTGCCAATATTTTACCTTATTTGGAACTCTCCCAGGAGTGAGGGAGTTGAGGGAGACACTTGTTGAAAACATTTAATAGCATTAGGCCCTATCCTCCTGGGTATACAGTTTGGGCAGACAAATTGAAAAGCTTGGGAAGAAAGGTCAAAGGGAAGAAAGGGGGGAGGGTCTGAGGTTCTTCAGGGAATAAGGGTTTTGAAAGGCTCCACATATTCCTGGGACCCTAAAAGATGACATGCAAGCCCCAGGCTGGCATATTCTGTGAAAAGCCATGAGAAGGTCTTAAGCTCCAAACTCTGCCTGACCTTAAGGCTCTGCAGAGAGGAAATAAGGCTTTGGCAGAGTGGTACACTTCCTGGCTAAAAGTCTACCTAACACACATCAGAGCCCATGTGAAAAGAGAGGGGAAGTTGAGAGAGGTTGAGAGAGAGAGTGGGGAATAGATACAGAGAGAGAATGAGTGTGTATACTACCAAGTGTACCAACTTACACATAATTAAAGTTCAAAAAGGGGAAGAGACAAAGAAAAGGGGTCAAAGAGATTATTTAAATAAATAATGGCCAAAAACTTCCCAAGTTTGACAAAGATATAAATCTACAAATCCAAGAAGCTCAACAAACTCTTAACAAGGGCATAATTCAGAGAGGCATATCAAGACACAAATTATCAGAGACCAATGACAAAAACACTATCCCTCTATATAAGGGATCCTTAATAAAATCAACATCCAGTTTTTCACAAGAATCTATGAACTCCAGTATGCAGTGCTTTTACATGCTCAAAGTACTAAAAAGAAAAGAGCTATCAACCAAGAATTTTGCATCTCACAAAATTATCCTACAAAAATGAAGTCGAGATTAAGACATTCACAGATAAATGAAGCTAAGGGAGCTCACTGCTATTAGACCTGCATAGGGGAAATGCTGAAGGGAATCCTCTGGCTGAAATAGAAGACCACAAGACAGTAACTTGAATCCACACAAGAAAATACCACTGCTAATATAATTATACAGGTAACAGTAAATGTCAGTTATTGATTTATTTTTAGTTTGTAAATTTTTTCTATGTGTTTTAAAAGACAACCACGTAAACAATTATACATCATGCTAGGCATATGATATGTTAAAATTGTAACTTGTGATTAACAATATAAAGTGAAGAGGAAGAACCAAATTATATAGGAGCAAAGTTTTTGCCTAATATTAACACCAAATAGCATTAATATCAACTAAGTTTTTGTAAACTAAGATGTTAGCTGTAAGCTGAGGGTTAACACTAGTAACTAGATAAAGGACAAATAAAGAAATAGAAGATTTAACACTAAATACACTAGACCAAACAACATAGAATAATCCACCCAATGGGGCCAGCCCTGTGGTGTAGCAGGTTAAAGCCCTGGCACAAAGCGCCGGCATCCCATATGGGCACTAGATCTAGTCCCAACTGCTCCATTTCTGATCCAGCTACTTGCTAACATACCTGGGAAAGCAGTGGAAGATGGTCCAAGTGCTTGGGCCCCTGAAACCACGTAGGAGACCAAGAAGCTGACTCCTGGTTTTGGAACAGCCCAGCTCTGGCCATTGTGGCCATTTGGGGACTGAACCAGCAGATTGAAGCGCGCGCGCGCTCTCTAACTCTTTGAAATAAATAAATCTTAACAAAAAAGAAGAATCCACCCAACAATATAAAACACAGTCTTTGTAAGACACACGGAATAATCACCAAGGCAGAGCTATAAAACAAATCTCAATAAATTTAGCAAGTACAAAATCATGCAAAGTGTCTTCTCCAATGATAATAGAAAGAAATCAGAATTATTTAACAGAAGGAAATCTGCAAAATTCACAATGCATGCTAATTAAGCAATACCAACTGTCAAAGAAGAAATCACAAGGCAATTAGAAAATTATCTGAGATGAAAACAAGACCACAACATCCCACAAGTTAAAATGACTACATTAAAATTGTTAGGTCTCAAATCATTATTTTAAACTTCCACTTTAAAGAACTAGAAAACTAGCCAATGAGACCCAACTAAAGTAAACAGAAGGAAAGAAATAGTAAAGATTAGAGCAAAGATAAGTGGAAGAAAATGGAAAAAATCATGAGTCAACTAAATCAAAAATTGTTTTTTTTTGAACTGATGCAAACTTCTGCTGACCAAAGAAAGATCACGTTTTTGTTTTCTCTTGCTCTTTCTGGTTAAATAAAGACAGTCTGTATCATGTTCATCTTCAATGATATTGGGAACATTTCTCTGACCTTTATGCCAAAATTGAACCTATGTTTAAGAATGAGAAAACCAGGGCCAGCGCTGTGGTACAGTGGGTAAAGCCAACGCCTGTGGTGCCAGCATCCCATATGGATGCTGGTTCGAGTTCCGGCAGTTCCACTTCTCATCTGGCTCCCTGCTAATGCACCTAGGAAAGTAGTGGAGGATGGCCCAATATCCTTGGGCTCCTACACCCGCATGAGAGACCTAGAAGAAGCTCCTAGCTCCTGGCTCCAGCCTGGCACAGCCTTGGCTGTTGCAGCTATTTGCAGAGTGAACCAGCAGATGGACAATATCTCTCTCTCTCTCCCTCTCTCTCCCTCTTTATAACTCTACCTTTCAAATAAATAAATCCTAAAAAGAATGAGAAAATGATTTCTACATTGTCCTTTTCACAACTAAATTAGACAAAAATATGTTAAGTACAAGGCCCAACATTCATTAAGAACTTAATAAAAAAGCATATGCCTTTAAATATGGAGAAATGTTCATACATTAAAGATTTTTACTGTGGCATCACTTATAATAGAAGTATATTAGAGATTATTCAATTAATGATAAATGTGAAGTAAAATGGGATAACCATAAATGGCACAGAATGACAGTATTTAAAATATTCACATGCAGAAGAGATAGTCATATTGTAATAGAATAAATTTATTTCATATTAGTTTCATTCCTGAACTGAAAAGACTTTGCCCACTAGAAATTCTTTCAATATGCTTACAGCTTTTTAAAAAAATTTTTAACATTTAAATGTATCTTAATTATACTTAGATGAGATAGGAAGTACTTTAATTGTCCCCTAAATAGAGAATCAGTTGTTACATCACTTATTGAATTTCCATCCCTGTTCTGCTAATCTGAAATGCCAACTTTACCAAAAATTCAATTGTTACAAGTTGGCTCTGCTTCTGGAATGTACTGACAGGTAATTATTCCACTCTATCATGGCACTATTTTAGTTATTAAAGCTTTATAAATGAATAGTAGTACTAACAAAGAGTTAATACTTCCTCACTGCATTTCCAATACTTTCATGGCTATACCCAGGTTTCCAGGGAAGACACATGGAACGTGCTGAAAACCACAATGATAAGGAAATACATGGGTACCTCACAAAGCCCATGGAAAATGAATTAAAAGTTTATTTTGTGCAAAAAGGTTGAAATTCTTGCATGAGATGTCTTCAATAAACATGAAAAATATGTATCATGAAAAAGCCTGGATTTAAAAACTGTTTTATACTAAAATATCTTTAATAAAATAAATTTTGTTTTATTTACTTGAGAGACAGACACAAACAAAGCAATCTTCCACCTGCTGGTTCACTCCCAAATGCCCAGTTAGAGCTGGGCCAGACCAAAGCCAGGAGCCAGTACTTGAGCCATCACCTGTTGCCTCCCATGGTGCACACTAGCAGGAAGCTGGAATCGGAAGTAGAGTCAGAACTTGCATGAATCAGGCACTCCAATACAGGATCTAGGTGTTCCAAGCAGTATTTTAAGCACTGTGCCAAACATCTGCCCCTAAACTTACCTTTTAATCTCACTTTTCCATTAACTTTTTGAAGTACCCTGCATAAACGTTTGATGCTACATAGAAGAGACAGCCAAATCAAAGCAAATATCTGAATTGACAAGGCATAAAAAAGCTTGAAAGACTATTCATTTGCATATTTCCACTTTCTTTCCTCTGTTGTCCCAGCTATTTATGTTAGACTACTTCTACTGCTGCCACAACACCTTTCTTGCCAACTTTTGTGATCTAAAAATCAAGCACCAGGAGCTGGAGTTGTGGTGCAGCAGATTAAGCCGCTGCTTGTGATGCTGGCATCCCATACTGGAATGCCGGTTTGATCAAGCACCAGCTACTAAGCTTCCAGATAATGCATCTGGGAAGGCAGTGGATGGTGGTTCAAGTAGTTGGGCCTCTGCTACCATGTAGGACATTTGGATGAAGTTACTGGCTTCAACATGACCCAGAACTGGCTGCTGTTGCAGCTATTTCAAGAGCAAACCAGTGGATGAAAATCATTCAATCACTCATTCAGCAAAACACCTCTAATTAGAAACTTCTGATAACCTGGAACCCTTAAAAACCAACCCAAACACAATTCATGAAATTTTGTAAGGCTGCTACATTTAAGAGACAGTACCATCGTATTACACATAAAGGTTTCTTGCAAAATTATGTAAAGCATATGGCAAAAAACTGATGCTAGAACATTAAGCAGATGAAGCAGGAACCATATGTAAAGAAATATGCACAAAATAGACCATGAAAATGTATCAAAATGATAAGCAGATACATGAATGTACTAAATTTTCTTCTGTACATTCCTGAATATTTAAAATACTGAACACTTGCTTTCATTAGGAAGAAAAGTTTGTTTTGCCACCAACAAGTCAAATCTATAAAGAAATCTTTCTAATCTTTAAAAATATGAACTTTATTTGAAAAGCACAGTTGGGGTTGCAGGAAGAGAGGGAAGAGAGAGGAGGACAGGAAGTAGGGGGGAGAGAGAAGATCTTCCATATGCTGGTTCACTTCCCAAAGGGCCACAACTTCTGGGGCTGGGCTAGGCCAAAGCCATGAGCCTAGAACTCCATCCAGGTCTCCCGCAGGGGTACAGGGGCCCAAGGACTTAGGCTATTGTCCCATGCTTTTCCAGTCACATTAGCGGGGAGCTGGATGGGAACTGGAGCCAGGACTCGAACTGATGCTCATATGGGATGTTTAAGATTCAAGGCTTATTAAGTCTGTACTATTCAGAATAGCTATAGTAGTTCGCCCTTTTTATCATTATGCACCTACAACATATTTTCTCAACGACTAAGTTAGATAGTTAAAGAAAAAAACTTTTCATCCTACATCTACAACAGGGTCAGGCCATGAACTTTTGAGTGAACTGAACTATTTGGGTGAAGATGCACGAGCCAGCTATAATAGGATGGACAGAATAACAACCATGGTGAAGCAACCCCAAAAGCCCATAAGGAAGAGCAGATAATTACATTTCACACTTTATCAGGGGAAACAGCTCACAGGCTTTGCCTAAAAATCATATACATGACTCCCTCATTGTACTCCCCTACCTAAACTATTACCATACGACCCTGACACCTAAGCAGACATCCAATAAATGTTATAGCAATCATGCCAGAGAAGCACATATAACACCACTGTACTAGATGGGATCTGCTAAAGACTGAGTTAAATGTCTGATGTTCTTTGAAATGGATTTATAAAAAACTGGTAAAATTTTCTAACTTTACCTGATAGGATGGATAGACCAATGGTTCTCATTGTATTAGTATTATTAGGATTACTAGAGAACTTCTTAGCAATGCAAACTTATCAAGCCCCCAGAATCAAAAATGTATGGGTGGGGACGAGAAAGGCAAATTTAGAGCCAATACGTGCATTTTTTATTATGAAGGAAAAGTGTGTTTTGCCACCACCAAGACAAGTTTAAGAACCAGATTACTTGACATTCATATAGGCCAGCCTACTGGCTTTTAAATGATACATGTTCCTGGAGAACTTTCCACAAAATTTGTAGTTCATTAATCACTACTTACATTGACAAATAGCCCACATTGCCAAGTTTACTGAATCATTAAAAAAAACTACGAAAAAAAATCATGCACAAAATTAACTTTTCACTAAGACCTAAACTTATCAATTAAATAGTTTTGAAAATACCATGTACAAAAACACAAGACAACATACATAAATATTTAGGCAAAAGAATTTAAGCAACCAGTGATTAATATCCCTAATATGGTTTTTATAGAAAAAAAGCAATAGAAAAAGAAACAAAATATATGAACACACCAGTTTAAGTGAATAAATTATGGTACTTTATTCAGCATATTATTCATCTGTAAGCCATTCTTTTAACAGCTACCACTTAAAATGAGTTATAGCCAACATAAGTTTTGTGTTTCTTTTTTTTTTTTAAAGATTTATTTATTTACTTGAAAGGGAGACGCAGAGACAGTGAGAGGTCTTCTATCCACTGGTTCACTCTCCAAATGGCTGCAAAGGCCGGAGCTGGGCCAATCCAAAGCCAGGAGCCAGAAGTTTCTTTCAGGTCTCCCACATGGGTGCAGGGGCCCAAGCACTTGGGACATAACAGAGAGTTGGAACGGAAGTGGAGCAGCCAGGACTACCCATATAGGATGCTAGCACTGCAGGCAGCAGCTCTACCCACTGTATCACAGCACTAATCCCACAGGTGACATATATTAAACAAGGTATTAAATTTTAAAAAAAGGACAAAAAATTCAATGACAAAAATACATACAGAAGAATTATTATTATTTTTTTTTTTTGGACAGGCAGAGTAGACAGTGAGAGAGAGATACAGAGAGAAAGGTCTTCCTTTGCCGTTGGTTCACCCCCCCAATGGCTGCTGCACCGCGCTGATCCGAAGCCAGGAGCCAGGAGCTTCTCCTGGTCTCCCATGTGGGTGCAGGGCCCAAGAACTTGGGCCATCCTCCACTGCACTCCCGGGCCACAGCAGAGAGCTGGGCTGGAAGAGGAGCAACCGACACAGAATCCGGCACCCCGACCGGGACTAGAACCCGGGGTGCCGGCGCTGCAGGCGGAGGATTAGCCTATTGAGCAGTGGCGACGGCCCAGAAGAATTCATTTAAGTTTATGGGGAGGTGAGCCAAGGGGAAAAAGACTATTCAAAAAAATCACGACAGTATTTTTGATTATGAAAATAATACAAAATTATTTGAAAATAATCTATGTAGGGACCGGCGCAGTAGCGCAGTGGGTTAAATCCCTTGCCTGGAGCACCGCCACCCTATATGGGCGCAGGTTCTAGTCCCGGCTACTCCTCTTCTGATCCAGCTCTCCGCTGTGGCCTGGGAAAGCAGTGGAAGATGGTCCAAGTCCTTGGGCCCCTGCACCCGCGTGGGAGACCCAGAGGAAGCTCCTGGCTCCTGGCTTTGGATCAGCACAGATCCAGCCATTGTGGCCATCTGGGGAGTGAACCAGCGGATGGAGGACCTCTCTCTCTGTCTCTACATCTCTCTGTAGCTCTTTCAAATAAATAAAATAAATCTAAAAAAAAAAAGAAAATAATCTATGTAAAAACTGAAAAGTAAATATAAAATAATTATTTGTAGTTTATGTATCAATGATAGCTTCTATTATGTACTTCCTACATGATTGGCATTAAACCTAGGAGTTTTATAAAAAGTATGAGGCAGATATAATTTCCAATTTACAGATGCAGAAATTGAGGTTAATTTGACTTGCTGACAGAAGTAGGCCTAGTGAAGAGCCAACATTGTGGCCCAGTGGGTTAAGCTGCTGCTTGTGACACTGGCATTGTCTGAGTGCCAGTTCAAGTACTGGCTGTTCTACTTCTGATCCAGCTCCCTGCTAATGTGCCTAGGAAGGCCTGCTACCCATGTAGGAAAACAGGAAGGCATTCTGGAATCGGCTGGGCCCACACTTGGCTGTTGTAGCCATTTGGGGACTGAACCAGTGGATGGAAGATCTCTTATTCTGACACTCTGCCTTTCTAAAAACCAAAAAAGAAAAAAAAACAACAACAACACAGAAAAAACAGGAGCCAGCACTATGGTGGGTTAAGTTGCCCTGCTGCTTTGAGTCCTGACTGCTCTGTTTCTGATTCAGCTCCCTGCTAATATGCCACCCATGTGGAAGACCTAGATGGAGCTCCAGGCTCTTAGCCATGGCCTTGCCCAGCCCTGGTATAGCAGCCATTTGGGGAATGAACAAGCCAGATGGAAAATCTCTCCTTTCTGAGGCTCTGCCTTTGAAATAAATAAAATATATCTTCAAGAGCATCATCTGGGTCTCCCACGAAGGTGCAGGGGACCAAGCACTTGGGCCATTTTCTGCTCTTTCCCAGGCACATTAACAGGGAGCTGGATAGGAAGTAGAGCAGACAAGACTCAAACAGGTGCCCATGTGGGATGCTGGCATTGCAGGTAGTGGCTTTACTGTGCAACACTGACCCCAAATAAATCATATTTTAAAAAAGGTTCAATAAGCCATCACCTTTATGGAATGATGTGAAGCTATCTTCATCAATCTTTTGGGTACAGGCCCAAAAGTACCAGTCTACACCATCAAACATGCAGAAGGGTTCCTATAGCTTCACATGCTGCCAACAATCAACATTATATAGTTTTCTAATTTCTGCTAATTTAATGTTTACAAAGCTCTATTTTGTTTTACTTACTTTAACTGTTGAGTTTGGGTACCTGCTCATGTGCCAAATGTCTTATTCTATCAATTGCCTACCAGAACTGTCTGTTTATTCTTGTTGATTTTAAGAAGTTCTTTGGATGTTCTGTATCAACAGACCCATGTCAGCTAAACATCTCTCAATCTGTTGTGGGTCTGATAACTTTTGTCTTTGACAATGCTATTTAATTCTGTTGACCAGCTGCTATTCCACCAACTGTTTCAAAGTACTGGTCCATGACAAATGAGTTTGCACCAGACTGTTATTTCACTACAGTAGCAACTACACCATTTAGTACAATTGACATTTTTTCTCAGTGAAGGCGGCAAGATATTGATTTACATTCCAGTGTAAGTGCCTAAGGAACAGCACTGAGCTAGTGTTATTAAAAGATTTTTATTAATAAAATTTAAATTTTTACAAAAGATTATTTTTGAAAGGCAGAGCAAGAGCAAGAGAGAATTTCCCACAGCTGTTTCAATCCCCAAATGGTCACAATAGCCAGGCCAAAGCCGAGAGCCAGGAACACTATCCTGGTCTCCCACATGGGTGACAGGGGCCAAAGTACTTGGGCCATCTTCCATTGCTTTCCCACATGCATTAGCAGGAAGCTGGAATACAAGCAGCCAGGACTCGAACCAGCCTGTATTTTAAGCAGTGGCTTAACCTGCTGCACCACCACATAGGACTCTAAAATTTGAAATTTTATCCATAGGTGTGGCTTTATGGATTTTATGAATACCTTCCCTACAACTGAATCACAGTATAACCCGTTTTGTCTTCTCTTATGGTTTTACCCAATATGGCTTATTTTATGGGTACTCTATTTTTTCATACTGTAAACTACACTCTTTGCACCAATCATTTTCTAACTGGTTATTGCTCATACATACACTAATCTTTTACACAGTACTTTAATATTTTTAATAATTTTATACTGTGTCCTCACGAAATAATATTTTTAATAATTGTGTCCTCACGAAAAAAACATTTTCTCTTCAATATGCATTCTTTATTTCTTTCCTTCCTCTTACTGTATAGCTTATGTTCTCTGGTGCAAATTAAAACACCAAACTAATTCCCAGCATCTTTCTGTGACTTTTTGAAAAGAGATTTATTTATTTATTTGAAAGGAAAAGTGACAAGGAGAGAGGAGAGACACAGAGAGAGAAAGAGAAAGAGTTCTTCCATCATCTGGTTCACTCCCTAAACGGTTTACTCCTGGGGTTGGGCCAGGCCAAAGCCAGAAGAAGTCAAGAATTCCATCTGAGTCTCCCCTGTAAGTGGAAGGAACTTGAGTACTTGGGTCATCATCTGCTGCCTCCAAGGTGCATTAGCAGGAAGCTGGATTGGAAGCAAAGGTGGGACTTGATCCCGGGCACTCCGACATGGGATGCGGGCATTCCAGGTGGCAAGTTAACCTGCTGCACTCCAACACCAGGCGGGCTCTGCCTTACTTCAACAGAAATGCTTCAGCTTCTCCATTTACAACTTTTGGTGCATAATTTATAAATTTAGAATTTTCCTTTCCTGGCTTCATTAGAGATTGTATCACTTATTGTGCTAACAAGCACAACTTTATCAGATGCTTGTGATGTATCTACTGAGATATGGCTTGTTTTTCCTCTTGCTACTTGGAATCTGATTTTGAACTGCCTTGTGTTTTTTCAAATATAATGAGAACATATTTACAATATGTTAAGAAATACACATTCTGGGGCTAGAGCTATGGCATGGCTGGTAAAGCTGCCACCTGCGGTGCTGGCATCCCATATGGGTGCGCTCGTTTGTGTCCCAGCTGCTCCACTTCCCATCCAGCTCTCTACTATGGCCTGAGAAAGCAGTAGAAGATGGCCCAAGTCCTTGGGCGCCTGCACCCTCATGGGAGACCCGGAAGAAGCTCCTGGCTTCGGATCGGCAACCAATTGGGGACTGAACCAGCAGATGGAAGACCTCTCCCTCTCTCTCTGCCTCTCCTTCTCTTTCTGTGTAACTCTTTCAAATAAATAAATCTTAAAAAAAATACACACTCTGATGAATTGTAGGTAATTGATGGATTTTCGCTATACTTTCCTGTATACCTTAGAATTTTCACAATACATGCTATACAAACACAAAAGTCACATAAAAATGATTTTTCAGGGATGGTGCTGTGGTATAGCGGGTTAAACCACTGCCCACAGAGCCGGCATCCCAAATGGGCACCAGTTTGGGTCCCAGCTGCTCCACTTCCTATCCAGTTCCCTGTTTAATGCACCTGGGAAAGCAGTGGTGAATTGCCCAAGAGTTTGGGCCCCTGAACCCACGCACAAGATCCAGAAGAAGCTCCTGGCTTCAGTCTGGCCCAGCTCTGGCCATTGCAGCTATTTGGGGAGTAAACCAGCAGATGTAAGATCTAAGTAACTCTGCCTTTCAAATAAAAAAACATAAATCATTTTAAAAAATTAAAAATATGATTTTTCAGTAATCATGGAAACCATGACTAGCCTGAAACTCGAGTTCTGTTATTTTAGAGATAACCATTCTATTGGACTCTAAAAAGCCTGCGTTACAGTTTTATTCCAAAAATATTTTCCAGCAATGGTCATCATTCAAACTGGAGTATATATAACCAATAAGCTTCTAGGAATATTGCACAACATGGCTTTGTAGAGCTGATCTTTAATATGAAGCCTTTTGCCTTCAATTACAATCATTATCATCACAAACTCTAAGTATCCTACATCATATTTTGAAAACCACCTTGAGGTTAGATATACTAAATCCCAGATAGAAAAACTGGTATCACAGCTAATAAGCAACATGGGGCCAGGAATCAAATCCACTTGATTTTATTATACTATGCTTCTCTGTCACACAGGATCTGATTTTTAATTTTCTTTGCAGAAGAGAAGCGGCAAACAAAGAAGTTTTCAAACAAAGTGCTTCTGCTTGAGTTCTTTAAAATTCACTACTTAGGTTTCTTTCAAATTAGAAAAGTGAGCCCCAATATTCCATTCCATTAGGCCAGCAAAGTTAACTTGGGGATTCTAACCCACTTAGACTTTAAGAAGCACCCGTTGAAAGGAAATATATGCTCCAGTATTTGTTCCCTCCTCCTCTTCACCAAATACTCACCTCTGCCAAATGTTGCAGCCGAGTTAGCAGTGGGGTCCTCTTGTCAGATCCCAGACGTGTGATATAGTTTGATCTTTTGCTAAATACATACAGAAGGTTAAGGACAGCCAGCACCACTTGCATATCAGAGGACGCCAATAAAGTTGTCAAATGCTACAGGGACAAAAGGGAACAAAGTTCATGGTACCAGGGACACTCTGGCCTTGGAAACTTAAAAGAGCAATGTAACAATGTATTTGGTAACACTGACAAAGCTATTGAGTGGTCACAATACAAAAAAATTCTAAATATGAGAATCTACAACACGCCACCTGGTCCAAAAGGAGCTTACAAATCTGGCAACTAGCCAGTAAGTACAATAAATGTAAAAAATGTAAACAAATGTAAACAGCAGCTTAAAATTACATAAATGTCCCTACATGAAGGAAGACATTACAAAAGAGACAAATGTGACCTAACACATTAAGCTTCCAAGTGGACTAAGGTACTATCACACATACAGACTTTTATCTTGTCATAATCCTCAAATAAGATAGATTAACAAGTATTTACACAGCATTTATATTGTATTAGGTATTATAAATAATGAAAGAATGCATTTGCTGATTGATTTTTAACAAATTTGTGCATCTGCAAATTTAGGTATCCATAGGGGATGTTGGAATCAATCCCCCAACAGATACCAAGGGAAGAACATGTGTATTTGGGGTAGAGTATGAAAGAATAAAGAAGAAAATGAAAAGTAGCATACTAAAACTTAAGTCTAGTGGTAGGTATGTAAATGTGTTAAGGCAACCAAACTATTTCTAATAGTTTAAAAGTAATCTGAGACTGCTCTAACAACCTGGGATGAAGACTAACTCTGGCAACTTTCCTAGAATACTTCAGAGTATGTATTACATTTCTCATTCATTTCTTCAATCTTGAAACACAGGGTAAGGTGGTAGCACAGTACCTTCCCATCAATCCTAAGAAGCATGAAATCTATAATATGAGAAACAATCTTCCATTGTTTGTACAAAAAGCCCAGAACTCCAGAATGAAAAGGAAAGAAAGCAAACATTAGAGAGAAATAACAATCTCTTTTTTTGGAAGGGTGGGTACAAACAATTCTAATTAAGAACAGCCTACATAGGGCTATAACTTCCCCCTACCTCTATGGAACTGTACAGATGCCGAGAAAAGCTGTATTCAATGAGCAGGGCTGTGAAGTTCAACACAGCCAAAAGAAGCATTTTCAGTTGCTCTCTTTCCGGTCTATCACATACGAGCATCCATGACATGTTCTCCACTGTCTGTCCAGCATCTGCCAGAATTCCATCAAAGCGGTCCAACAGGTCCACCCAGTGATATAACTCGCACTGCAGAGGGGAAACGAGGATATCAGAATATGGGAAAAGCACTGTATGCATGCCTTGCAGTTGAGCTTCCGTACAAGAAATTGCTGAGTATGGTACTTTGACAAGTTCTCTTCCTACTTTTTGCCCATATGAGAAAAAGCATATTCTGACCTAAAGAGAACCTGAGAGTTCATTTGTATACATCTCAAAGTAACGTGTCAACACCAGTAGACACAACAAAACCTTAAAGATAAATGTTCAAGAGGGAGAATTCTGGCTACATGCTGAGATCTATGAAGCACTGACCTTATAAGAACCCATTTAATCAGAAGGGTTCATTTTTAGAGTTACCTAAAGAAAATTATTTTAAACTAAAGGTATAAATCTGTAGACTATCTCAAAGTCATATTGTCAAACTAAAAGAACTTTGTGGTTGAGCTTCTTTATTATCACCTGTGCAAGAATTCTTCATCCTTGGCTAGACAAGTTTTCCCTTTGAAAATTTTCTTGGAAACCATTCAGGTTGAAGGTCACTGGTTTAGAACTGTACTAGGCATATGCTAGCTACTTGCTGGGTAAGTGCTGTGACTACTCCATTGTGTTGCTATTTCTGTATCAAAACACACAGCATGACGTATTAGTAAAGTGAGTTGTATCTTCTGGAAGCATGAGTTCACATACCTTTCCAATATTCCATGTTTTAATCTGCTGTAGTTCCAAGAGGAGTTGCTCATCATTACAAACTTTGAGTTTGTCTATTAAGGCTCTGCAGTCTGCAGGCTGAGAAAAACAAATATACACAAAAGGTGTTTTGGAATATGTGACAAAGAGAGGGAGCCCACACAGTAATGTAATTTATGCTAGAATACAATGCTTAGGAAAACCGGAGATTTGTCAATTATCATAGGATTACATTGGAAACCTCAGAGAAAATTTTTCTTCCATAATAATCCATCTGTGTTAAAAACTTGATAAACCTATATACATGCAAAGTTCTTGGAAGGTTACAAATAACAGAAACGGAGGGAAAAGGCTAAACATTAACAGCAATTTGAATGAGAAAAATACAACCAGTGAAATCCCAACTAAAGGTGAAGATCAGCACTGGCTACATTTTCCTCCAACATTAAACCCTCCAACTGAGGCAAGGCAAAGAGCTTCTGAACTTTGTAAAACTAGGATGACTTCATTCCTTCTTGGGGTTCCCATTTCCATACATTTTTGCTTACTGATGAAAGGGCTTGTCTGCCAGGTAACAAGGAAAGGTTTGAGAGTTTAAAGTATCCAAAAGTAGAAGGGAGGAAGAAAATACAAGCTGGGACAGAGAAACGTGCTGTAAATGGATGACGCTGTGGCACAGTGGGTTAAAGCCCTGGCCTGAAGCACTGGCATCCCATATGGGTGCTGGTTCTAGTCTCAGCTGCTCCTCTTCTGATCCAGCTCTCTGCTATGGCCTGGGATAGCAGCAGAAGATGGCCCAAGTCCTTGGGCCCCTGCACCCGCGTGGGAGACTTGAAAGAAGCTCCTGGCTCCTGGCTTCGGATAGGTGCAGTGCCGGCCGTTGCGACCCTCTGGGGAGTGAGCCAGTGGATGGAAGGCTTCTCTCTGTCTCTACCTCTCTGTTTCTCTGTCTTTCAAATAAAATAATTTTTTAAAAAATATTTATTTATTTGAAAGGCAGAGACAGAGCTTTCATCCATTGTTTCATTCCACAAATGCCTCTATCAGCTAAGAGCCAGGAACTCCACCTGGTTCCCCCACATAGGTGGCAGAGACTCAAGCACCTGGGCCATAATCTGCTTTCTCAGGCACATTAACAAGAAGCTGGATTGGAAGTACAGCAGCTAGGACTCGAACCTGGCACTCTGATATGGGATACTGGTGTCATAAGCAGCCGCTTAACCCGCAGAACTACAACAGCAGGCCCTACACTTTAACTTTATACAGACAGAACAGTACCCTGGGAAGGGGCCCAGATTTGTAACCAAACAAATCTGGGTTCAGTTTTGAGCTGTATTTAGTCAGGTAACTGATCATGAGAAATCCAATCACTTAGGTTTCTTGCCTGAAACAGAATAGCTACCTTAGAGACAGGAAGCTCAAATGTCTGCCACATACATGAAGAACTTATCTCACATAACAACAGCTTAAATATTGAGAGGCGCGGACTTTGGAATTAGGTTGTCGATAAGCTACCTCTTTGAATCTCAGTATTCTAAAATGAACTAATGCCACTTATGTATACAGCAATACAGCAGTTGAGACTCAAACTGTGGTAATTTTATTTTCGGCATCTAAAACACAATGTGGACTATAACAAGAGCTTTAAAAAAACATACACAATATGGCTAAAACTCTAGAGTTCTTAATTGTGATTCTCCTTTTGGGGCACCACATGTATCCTTGACACCAAAGTCAAATAACTAGGTCTCCTAGGTCATAATGTCCAAGTAGTAGGGCGGCTTGCATCAGAGCTTTTGCAATCTTTTCTAGATCCAAACCTCACTAGCACTTTAGCAATGGCCCACTGAATGCTTTAAAGGTTACCCAGTAAACAGATCAAAATAGCATGACCAAATGACAAAAAATCCAAAAGAAGTATCCTATACAGCATTCCTTCTCCTTCATTGTGTGTGGGACAAGGTGCAGGGACTTGTCTTGCTTTTGAAAGGCATGTCTCAATGTTTGGCAGACCTCAAAACTCCTAGAAATATTCCTTGTGTGGCAGCCCTGAAGCTTTCACAGGGTCCATTTCTGACCCTCTGGCACATGCATTTCTGAGGCATCTAAGATACTTGTATTTCCTGCTCCCAAGAACCAGTTGGCATAATGGCATCTTTACCCTATTAGCCTCACTATATAAATGTAAACATGATTTTTCCTTACTCATCCTAACATAAACAAAAGAGCTTGCCAGTTCAATAGTTCCATACCAACAGCCAGGGTTTCTATTGATTTGTTCCAACAGATATCAAACCTAGGGGAAAAATCCTTTGCACTGCTGTTGCTATACAAATGATCAATGTAAGATATAATACCTAGTATTGACCACACCGTGGGAAAATGAACACTCTTATATTCTACTTGAGGGAAAAAGGCAATTCAAGTCTTAAAAATGTACATAGTTGATAACCTAAAAATTCCATTTGTAGAAGCTTATCCTAAGTAATTTGCTAAATCCTTTATAATCCACTAAGTTAAAAAAAATACTATTTCTTTTGATGATCTATAAGATTAAAATTATCTGGATGTTTACTAGTTTTGTTCTTTTCTAAAATGTTCTATGCTCATTTTGTCATTGGGCCATTCATTTTTCCTACTGACCTAACTACTAAAGATAGTGATTACACTGGATTATCAATATTTTTCCCAGCTAGTCATGTGTCTTCCCCACTATCCCTGCTTTACTAAGTTATAACTGATATAAAAAAACTGTACATAATTGGTGTATATTATTTGGTGAGTTTGGATATACACATAAACTCACATTACCATCACCATAACATAACCCAGGCAATAAATGTATCCATTCCCTCCAAGTTTCCTCCTACCCCTTTTTGTGTTCATGTTAAGAAATCTATTAACAAAATTTTAAGTGCACAATACTTTTGTGACTACAGGCAATATGTTGTACAGCAGAACTCTACAACTTACTCATCTTGTATAACTTTATATGCACTGAACAACTTCCCCCATTCCCTGGCATCCACCACTCTACTGGCCATCTCTATTTTAGATGCCTCACACCAGAGGAATCATGCAGTATTTGGACCTTTACAACTGACTTAATTCACTTTGCTTGATGTCTTTCAGGGGTTGATTTCCAAAACATATATATAAGGAACACCTGCGGGGGCTGGCTTTGTAGCATAGCAGGTTAAAGCCACCAACTGCAATGCCAGCATCCCATATAGGCACCAGTTAATAGTCTCGGCTGCTCTACTTTTGATCCAGCTCCCTGTTAATGTGCCTGGGAAAGCAGAAGATGGCAAGTACTTGGGCCCCTGCCACCCACAAAGCCCCTGGCTCTTGGCTTCGGTCTAGTCCAGCCTTAGTCGTTGCAACCAATTGGGGAGTGAACCAGCGGATGGAAGATCGATCTCTCTCTCTCCCTCTCTTTCTCTGTCTCTCCCTATAATTCTGCCTTTCAAATAAATGAAAAAACTCAGGGCTTCTAGCCTAGCAGTTAGATCACTGGTTAAGATGTACATGTCATATCCAAGGGCCTAGGTTCAATACCTGGCTTTGGCTCAAGTAAACAGATTCCTGAACCCCATAGGAGACCTGTATTGAGCTCCTGGCTTTTGCCCAGTCCAGTCCTGGCCATTGCAGACATCTGGAGAGTGAACCAGTAAATGGGAGTCACTCTCTGAATGTCCATCTAATAAATGAACACTTTTAAATACTCAGAAGCAAAAGCCGATGAAAGTAACTGCAAGAGATAAATAAAAATATACTCTCGGGGCCATCACTGTGGTGTAGCAGGTAAAGCATCCATGGCCTGCAGTGCTGGCATCCCATATGAGCATCAGTTTGAGTCCTGGCTACTCCACTCTCTGTTATAGCCTGGGAAAGCAGAAGATGGCCCAAGTCCTTGGGCCCCTGCACCCACATGGGAGACCTGGAAGAAGCTTCTGGCTTCGGATCAGGCCAGTTGCAGCCATTTGAGGGGGGAGTGAATCAGAGGATGGAAGACCTCTCTCTCTCTATGCCTCTTCGTAACTTTACCTTTCAAATAAATAAACCTTTTTTTTTAAAAAAATATTCTCTCATATATATATGACATTCAGTAAGAAACACAGTCACATGACAATGTCAAATACAAAATGAAAGCTGTAAGATAACTGATACAAGGTCCAAAAGCTTGAAAAATACATAGATTGAAGCAATACAGGTTAGAACAGTGAAATACTTCTTCCCTCATCTAATAAACTTATAAAGGTTGAAAAGATAATCTGTAAAAAGATAACGCTAGTGGGGATACTGGGAAACAATACTGATGAATGGGCAAGATAACTGTGCACATGCAATAATTTTTAAAAGACTGGAAGAAATATAAAAATGTTAAGAATGGAGATCCTTCAGTGATAACTTGGTAGATAGCTTCATTTTTGAAAAAAAAAACAAGCAGTTTGTATTTAAAAACTTAACTAATTTATTACATGTCAGACACTGTGCTAAGTAATTGCCTCGTATCAAGGAGAGAGAAACTGTTAACCCATTTTGTAACTGTGGAAACCAGGCAAGCTAATAAACTCTCACCTACAAATGCAGGTCTAATTCTAAAGATTGTGCTCTTTGAACTACAGCAAAGGGTCTGCGGGAGTATCTTTAGCAATGTTTCCTTAACTTCAGAATGCAGGGTTCAAATCAGCTGATGGCATACTAGACTGAAGCCGAAATAGGATCTGCTGACATGGACACACAATACAGAGGTTAAACTGAATTGGATGATTATTTATTACTATAAAGAAAGCTAAAACACAGGCTTCACAAGAACACCAGCAAGTTGTTACTACTTTCATTTTCAAGAGTTACAGTGAGAGAGGAAGAGACCGAGAGAAAAGAGATCTTCTACCCACTGGTTCACTCCCCAAATGTCTGCAATGATCAGGTCTGGGCCAGGCCGAAGCCAGGAGCTCCATCCATGTCTCCCACGTGGGTGCAGTGGCCCAAGCACTTGGGCCATCCTCTGATGCCCTCCCAAGTCATTAGTATGGAGCTGAATCAGAAGCAAAGCAGCTGGGACTCAAAACTGGTGCCCATATGGGATGTCAGCGCTGCAGATGGTGGCTTAACCTGCTACACCACAGTACTGGCCCCACTACTTTAATTTCCTACCCCGCAAAAAATCGTGGGAGCAGGTGTTTGACACAGTGGTTAAGACACCACTTGGGATGCCTACATCCTTATCAGAGTGCTTGGGTTACAGGCCTCCCTCTGTTTTTAATCCAGCTTCCTGCTAACACACACTGTGGGAAGCTGCAGGTGACGGCTCAAATACCTGGATCCCTGCCACCCACATGGAAGACAGATGGAGTTCTGAGTCCCTAGGTTTGCCTTGATCCAACCCTGGCTATTTCAAGGATTTGAACAGTGAATCAGAAGATCGAAGATCTTGATCTCTCTGCCTTTCAAATAGAACTAAAAAAAAATTTTTAAAAATACTTTAAAAAAGAAAATAAAATTGTATGAGATCTCACAGCTACAGTCAGAATTTTAATCCACACTTGCTCTTTCCATTATACCATACTGCCTTTCAATGCATAGGAATAGCAGCCTAAGAGCCTACTTCAGTTATACAAAGAACTGTCTAGCGCTCATTTTCCATGGGTCATTTGGCCATTCAATTTGTTAATCAAGGGGAGTTCAAAACAAAGTTTTAGTGTTTCAAGGCAAGCTGCTGTTTTATTGCACTTTGCATATAAGTGCTGACATTTCTGGAAGACCAGTATGGGTGAACTGATCACAAGGATTTTTCTCTGTAATGAAGAGATAGGCAAAGCAAATTTCTGGATACTTACGGCCTCTGTAGGTGTCTTTTTCAGTTTAGTCCTGTCTACTTTCATGATTTCAATTATTTGCTTTATGATCTGAAAAGAAAAAAATTCCCAAAAGAAGTGAGAACTTAAAGCTACAATTGAGAGCTCTACAAGCTTAGACACAGACAACATACAACGTAGACTCTGTCATATGTTTAAAGTAAAAATATTGGAAGGATGCTATGCCAATTCAGAGGCCTGGCTATTAGGTAGTAAGGTGTACACACGTATACAACATGTAAGGATTAAATCAAGGTAATTAACATCAATTCATTTAAAAGTGTTATCTAATACTTTTCTATAAGGAGGATTTCTGAAGGGAAAAGTTGATATTTAGGGTATAAAATTCTATATTCCTTTTTAAGAAATTACTTCAGTAACTAATACCAAAAAAAGCACACTGCCAATAACCTCAAAATATTAAAACGAAGCCAGCAAGATTTTGGCAACAATCTTATCCATGTGGTGCAAATAATAGGCTGAACTATTTGTACACTTACTCTAAGGCTTGCATTTTTCTCCCTTTTATCACAAAACTGTTTACATCCATCACATCTATTATACAGCAAGTAGCTGTCATACTATTGTGGCTGCAGTCATTAGCTGGAAGGCTACTAATACTGCTTCTACTGTATGAAGTACCAGTTAGCCCTGACACCATACAACTCAAATAACAGATGATTTCCCTTTGGGATCAGGAACAAGGCAATGTCTGTTCTTACCCCTTTTATTCAACATTATGTTAATTCTAACCCCTATAATATGGCAAGAAAAGGAAATAACAGGCATACAAATCAAAAATGAAATAACACTTTCCCTGTTTACAAATGACAAAGGATTATCTACACAGCAAAATCCCACAAAATCTAATACTCATAGCAAAGTTTATTTTTTGACACAAAATGTTTTTTTTTAAATTCCTGCAGTTTTAAAAATAGCACCTATTTTCAGGAACTTTGAATGCAAATGGGAATATGATTGCTTGCATGGATGGATTTTTTGGCACCACAATAAATTCATATTTCCCAAAAACTTTTTGAAGCATCCTCATATTACATGTCAACAAATAGGAAAGCTCAATACTCTCAAGATGTTAGCTATTCTGAACTTCACTTATAGAGCCAATGCAAATCTAATAAAAACCTCAGCAAGTTATTCTGTGGATATTGACAAATTCATTCTAAAATTCATATGGCAAGGCAAAAGACTCAGAATAGCCAACACAGTATTGAAGGAGAACAAAATCAGAGGGCTCATACATATTTACCATAAATACAGTAATCAAAAGACTGCAGTACTGGTGAAAGAACAGGAAGGGGAAGCCAGACACAGACTCACATAGCCAACTGATCTTTGACAAGGAAGAAAAGGCAATAAAGACAAAAGAATTTTTTCAATACATTGTGCTGTTAACAGGACATCAACATGTACAAGAAATGCAGACCAACATTACATCCTTCACAAAAATTAACTAAAAATGGATCAGAGACCTAAATGTAAAACCTAAATGTAAACCTAAATGTAAAAAGCTAAACTCTACTTCCAGAAAATATCACAGGAGAAAAATCCAATTACCTACAGTTTGGTAATGACTCTGTAGATATAACCAAAGGTATGATCCATGAAAAAAGCTGATAAACTAGACTTTATTAAAATTAAAAAAAAAATCTGCTCTGCAAAAGACACTATCAAGAGAATAAAAAGACAAGCCAGAGGCTGGAGAAAATATTTGCAAAAGACATACAAAGAAAGGACTGTTATCTAAAACACACAAAGAACTCTTAAAACTTCGCCTTAAGAAGTGAGCCAATTTAAAAAATAGGCCAAAGATCTTAACAGATACCTCTCCAAAAGATATACAGCTAAAAAATAAACATGCAAATATTTTCCACATAAGTCATCAGGAAATGCAAATTAAAAGGAAATACACTCATGAGAGTGACCAAAACCCAGAACACTTGAACACTAATTGCTGACAAGACTGTGGAACAACAGAATTCTCATTCACTGCTGGTGGGACTACAACATGGTACAGGTACTTCAGAAGTTTTCTTACAAACCTAAACACCTTCTTACCACAGGACCCAGCAATCACATTCATTTATATTTATTCAAGGAGTTAAAATAAGTTTTTACAAAAATCTACATGTACATATTTATAGCTTTATTCCTAATTGCCCAAACTTGGAAGGAACCAAGATGTCCTTTGGCAGGTGAATGAATAAAGGGTGGTACAATCAGACAATGACATGTTATTCAACACTAGAAAGAAAGAGCTATTAAGCCATGAACAGATATTGAGGAAACTTAAGAAGTCATTCTCAAAAGGCTACATACAGTATGATTCCAACTATACGACATTCTGAAGAACTATGCAGACAGTTATAGATCAGTGGTTGCCAAGGATTAGTGAGGAGAAAGAAATGAACAGGCAGAGCCCTGAGGATGTTTAGTGCAGTGAATCTACTCTATGATACATGGATACATGTCATTTTAAGTACATCCATACCACAAAAATTAAAACACTGAGGGCAAATTCCAATGTAAAACTATGGGTTTTGGGTGACAACAATGCACCAATATAGGTTCAACAATTCTAACAACTATGTCACTCTGGTGGAGGAACCTTGATGATGTGGAGGGCTATGCATATATATGTATGGGGAAGTGGAATATGGGAAATTTCTGTACTTTCTGCTCAATTTTGCTGTGAACCTAAAACTGTTCGAAAAAACAAATTCTATTTAGAAAACCTCGATCATTATTCCAAAATAAGAACATGGATTAATTTGTGTGCTGAAATAAGCAATTCACAATCATTTAACTGGTTTAAAAATTATGTTGAAGTCCCTGGTAAATCTTCATGCAAGCATCTTGCTTTAACTTAGGATATTGTACTAGTCAAATGTCTGCAATGATACAAAGACTCTGGCTAAGTAATGCAGAAAGTAATTTACTGGAAGGATACTGGATAGTTCAAAGAACTGACAGACGGCTGGATCTACATTCAAAAACTGGAAGGAACCAAGAAGCCTAGAACTACAGCCAAGGACCTCCCACAGAAACACTTAGTTGGAAGTGCTTCTGCTTCCAACAGAATCATCTCAGGTTATTTGCATCAGTGGCTCTAGACTCTTAAGTCCTAAGTGTGAGCCTGTGATGCACCCAGTTTAGAAAAAAAGCCAAAACAAATGAACAAACACACACAAATTTCTACACAAGTATAATGCTAATCTGGCTTCTGTAATTCGACTGCCAATATTCATAATTTTAAAAATAAAGATAACACTGCCTATGAGTCATCAAGTTAGAAAACTCCAGCGTGGGCATTTGGCCTAGTGGTTTAAGATGCCATGTCCTACAGTGGGAGTGCCTAAGTTCAATGCTCAGCTCTAGCTTGACTCCAGTTGCTTGCTAACATGCACCCTAGGAAGCAGCAGTCATGGCTCAAGTAACTGGGTCCTTGACACCCACGAGGGAGGCCTGGACTGAGTTTTCAGCTCCCAGTTTTGGCCTGAATGGACCAGTGGAAGGGAACTTGCTCGACCTAATAAACTTGGGGGGAAAAATGAAAACTCAGAAGTTTTATTCCTAGTTATCATACTTCTAATCTGGTTTCACAGTGGGAGGGGATAATGTCTTCTGAGTTTCAACAAGCCAGACAATACTGAGGCTGGTGCTTCCCAAAATGTGTTAGAGCCTTGCTCTGTGCAGGAAGACAAGGATCTGGTAATTTGGTAAATGTTACAGAATCTCCCTTTCTCTAGGATGGTCACATGGCTAACTGACATTATTGGTGGCTCTGAGAAATCTTGGGTAAAGGAAGCTCATTAGGGCACAGAACCATTTTTTTTCCAGTGGTATCTACTGAAAGTCCAGCAATTTAAGTATCCCAAAGAATACACTTTGAGATACACTGCCAAGGGTCTTCATGTAATATTCTCTCATACTCACACTGATTTCAAAATGTTTTTTACACAAAATAAAGTTATCTTTTAATTTCGTTTTTATGCACACTTTGAAGTACCTTCATAAAACCCTCACCACTCCAGTCAAGTTTTACATCTGTTTATAGATAGAAACTGAGGCTCAGGAAGAAAAGTACCTTGCCTGCTTGGTAAATGTTGGCATCAAGGTCTAAATTCTGACTCAAGTCCATGCTTTAATAACATGCTATTCACTCTACCAGTTTTATTACTATAATAAATGCACATGAGAACATAAATTCATGGCAGATTCTTCTCCACTTTTAGATTCTATTGTTCAAAAGTATTCCAAGAGAGGAAACCGGAACACAAGATGAGAAGTGGAGATACTGTCAATCTCAGTAATAAAGTAACCTAGGGATGTGTTCTACATACTCTTAGAAGCTAAACAGTTGAAAATCCAATTACATTAAAAAAATGGCCTACTGCCTTTGTTGATCAGAACCAGAATTCTGAGCACCAAGCTCAAGTCAGAAAGGTGGTCAGCTTGAAGAAAACTAATGAATTATTGTTTTCAATCCTCATTTCAACTTTCCACGTACTTCTGAGGTTTGAATTTTGGTTTTGTAGTATTAAAATATATTGAGGGGAGTCACTCCTTAAATAAGGGTGATGCATTCGAAAGTAATTGCCACCAGCTGATAAAACTTAGAAATAATGGCTTCCCACATTGAATCAGCTAAGGGCAGGGGACACCTGTAGTTCCCATAGGTGCTCAACAGCATCTGAGGTAATGGCAGACAAGCCTCACTACTCAAAGGATGGTCCAAGGATTGGCAGCACTGACATCACCTGAGAGTTACTTAAGATTGCACAAAAATAATCTATTTCAGGTCCCTCCCAAACTGGAGGAAATCAGAATCTGAATTTTAACAAGATTCTATTAAAGTTTGAGAAGCACTAGATCAGAATACAGGCTCAGACAAAGAAAACTGGGATAAAAATCCTTGCTGGCCGGCGCCGTGGCTCAACAGGCTAATCCTCCGGCACACCGGGTTCTAGTCCCGGTTGCTCCTCTTCCAGGCCAGCTCTCTACTATGGCCCAGGAAGGCAGTGGAGGATGGTCCAAGTGCTTGGGCCCTGCACCCGCATGGGAGACCAGGAGAAGCACCTGGCTCCTGGCTTCGGATCAGCGCGATGCGCCGGCCGCAGCGGCCATTGGAGGGTGAACCAACGGCAAAAAGGAAGACCTTTGTCTCTCACTGTCCACTCTGCCTGTCAAAAATAGAAAAAAAAATCCTTGCTGTCTCACTCACTGTATGACTAACAGACTAATCTACTTCTGTTTTCTCAACTGTGAAACAGGGACAACTGATCTCCCACTTCCACCCAATCCACCCTCCATAGAGCAGAAGTAATCTCCTGAAAACATAAATCAGATGTTACTTCCCTAATTAAAACTTTTCAACAGGTTCCCTAGAATTCCATCCAAACTCTAACCCCAAGAGCCCTGGGCTGATTTGGCCACTGAAACACTCCCATTGCTTCCCTCCGCACAACTACCTTAGTCTTTCCATTTAGTTCCTGGAACACTCTAAGTTCTTTATAAGGCCTCTGGTCTTTAGAAGTGCTGTTCCCCCTGGAATGTTTTTCTGTCCTGTCCACTCTTCCCACAGCTAGTTCCATTTGAGGAACTGACATTTAAACAGACCTAGAGAGGCTTCCCATGGCAACCCACCTAAAGCTGGTCCCATTGTAATTTTCTCCATTACAGTACCTGCTTGTTTCTTTCATAGCAATTAGTAATTGGCCGGCGCTGTGGCTTAACAGGCTAATCCTCCGCCTTGCGGCGCCGGCACACCGGGTTCTAGTCCCGGTTGGGGCGCCGGATTCTGTCCCGGTTGCCCCTCTTCCAGGCCAGCTCTCTGCTATGGCCCGGGAAGGCAGTGGAGGATGGCCCAAGTGCTTGGGCCCTGCACCCGCATGGGAGACCAGGAGAAGCACCTGGCTCCTGGCTTCGGATCAGCGCGATGCACCGGCCGCAGCGGCCATTGGAGGGTGAACCAACGGCAAAAAGGAAGACCTTTCTCTCTGTCTCTCTCTCACTATCCACTCTGCCTGTCAAAAAAAAAAAAAAGTAATTGTAATTCGGATTCAATTTACCACAATGCATCCCACACAGTATCTTCCACAGATAGGCATGTAATACACACCTGTAGAATGGGAGTTCAGAAAAGACATATGCACTGAGAGTAAAATCTGTGAATGAAAGGACTGCCTACAAAGAAGGAAGGAGGCCCATACCTGAGTTTTTGTTTAAAGGTAAGGCATAGGAAGAGGTAAGGCAATGCTGCTCCTTTGATTTTGCAAGAGAATATACTCAGCAATGGAAAAGCCGTTGAGGTAGGTGCAAAACTAGTTAATCATGATATCATGAAAGACAAAAGATGGCAACAGTGATCAACTGCATCAAATGTCAAAATGAGATCTGTCCATTAAAATTGGATCGGAGATAACTCAACAAGCAATAGTTTCAGTGGGACAGCAGAAAGGAAGCCATACTGCAGTGAGGCAGGTGACCAATGGGAAGTGAAGCCACACCAGCATGTGTAGAAGATGCTCTTGAAAGGCTGGCTGTAGAAGGGAAGCAGGAACTATGGGGTCATTGAAAGGTAGAGGAGAAAGGAGGGGGAATAACGACACTAGCATGGGTTCCTAAGTGGATGCAAATTATCTTATAAAGAAGGGACAACTGAAAGGGTTCCTAAGAATGTTGGGGGTAGGAAACCATTCAGCTCCTATTTCACCTTCACATAAAGAGCACTTTATGTGGATTTTGAATAACACAAACACTATCCAGAATTAGGACAATCCTTTCCCTAATTTCTTAAATCTTGACTAGGTGCCCCTCTCTATGTATTTACACAGAACCCTGTACCTACCACTATTAGTGAGAAAATGTCATATGGAGGGGGAAGTTTAAAAAAAAAATGGGAGAAGGGAAGACATGCAAAACATTATCAAGTAGCTGCCTCTAGGTGGCAGAGTAACACAGTTTTATTTATGTTTCAGGCTTTTTCATCTTTGCAAATTTTCTATAATCTATGCATCCATTTACAATCACAAATTCTTTGTGCAAAATTCTTAAGGAAGAAAACAGTAGTTCCTGATCCAAACAAAGGACACGCATCAAAGAACAATATAACCTAAACAAACCCACTGGATTAACTGTTGGCTTGCTTTAGGAGGTTCTGTCCTACACCTTCTGGCTGTTTGGAGCTTGGCACTCAGAAAGCATTTGATTTTTATTGACATGACTGATTACTGGTAGGTAAGAGATGTTTGACATATCTATGGGTCTGGAGCTGAATCAAAATAGGCCTGAAAATCCCACTGGAGCTATGGAAATGAATTATGGTTTGTTTTTTAAACAAAAAATGTTTGTATAACACTAAACTCCAAAGCACCACAAAGCAAAATGCTTGTTTCTCTTTGTCTTTGCCTCACAGTCTCTGAAAGTAAATTCAGGTGGGCGCTGCCCTGACCATCCATCACGTTGGGAAGCAGCAAGCTAAATCACGAAGCCCAGCCTCCTCACTATTTGATAACAAAGGCACAGACATCACTGGTTAACTGATTTGTTAACGGAGACAACACTGTAACTGTGAGGCCTTACTATGAGTCTGGTTTCTGATTATCTACATTAATATCCAAATATTCTGAGAATCACCCTATGATCACAACAGCTAACATTTACTCTAACCTGTTATGCATTATCTAATTCTTCGAACTTGCAGGTAAAGACTGTGCCCAATTTACTGAGGCCATCAGTGGCCACACCAATACCTGTAAGGGGTAGAACCTGGATTCGAATCCAAATCTGGTCCACAACTTGTCAGTGCACATGTCTATATGCACAACTCACCCTGCCAACCCCACCTCATACAGACACCAGCCTCCCTATCCTTGACCACATAAAAGATGACTCCCATATGCCCTGAGGGTTGCTGACCTAGATTTTAATGGGCACTGCTAGTAAGATATAATAATAAAGCAACTGAAGAATAGCCTTTAATCACCCAAGACAAATCTGGAAAGTACCTGCAGAGACACCTTGAGAGTCACTTATTTAAAACCACAACCACTATACCTCAGATTAAGTGTATATGCCTTCTCTTGCACTGCAGTATACTCAAGCAATGAAAAAGGGCAAGGATACTAAGAAAGAGGAGCCTGAAACCTTCAACATCAACTGTGGAACTGAGAATGGTATCTGAGAACACAGTCCAGCACATGGTCTACTCCACAGTCCTGGGAATCTGCAGATCCACCAGGTTATCCTATCCTTGTGCCGTTTACTCCCAATTACTCAAAGAAACTGGCATCGGAAGAACTTGGTAACAAAAGAGGGCTCATCAAAGTTGGAGATTATCAGTTTTGCCAGAGAGGAAATGGCAGTGTGCCAAAGAGCCCTTCTCATCATTCTCAACAAAAATAGCAGCAAAGCTTAAGTGTACGTTACACAAACTAAATAGAAGAGTCCTTTGTCTATACATTTTAAATTGGTTCTCTCGAATAACCATAGCCTACCCTTTAAGAATTGTCTCCCATCCCCTTCCCTTATCTGTGGCTAAATTTGGTACAAAATACCAATTATAACAATGACTCTATCTCACCAGTGTCAAAGATGCAAGTGCTCTGGCAGACTTGGCCGGCTCTAACAGGAAATCAGCCTTTAAACTAATATTCTTAAGAGAGAAAGGTCTTCCCTCGGTTGGTTCACTTCCCTAATGGCCGTTATGGCCAGCGCGGCACCAATCCAAAGCCAGGAGCCAGGTACTTCCTCCCGGTCTCCCATGCAGGTGCAGGGACCCAAGTACTTGGGCCATCCTCCACTGCTCTCCTGGGCCACAGCAGAGAGCTGGCCTGGAAGAGGAGCGACCGGGACAGAATCCGGCGCCTCGACTGGGACTAGAACCTGGGGTGCCAGTGCCACAGGCGGAGGATTAGCCAAGTGAGCCAGGGCGCCAGCCATGACAGGTGAGTTTCACCCAGAAGCGCTACAGGCAGCATTAGATGAGTTCAGGAAAACATTTTCATTTATCAAAAGTCAAGTTCTTAAAAATCATCTAAAAAAGACATTTCATCTTGAGACTAATTCTGAAAATTAAAAATGCCTGATCATGTAATTATCTAACTCAATAGATCTGAGGTGGGACCATTTTATTTTTTTCAGACTATATAGGTGATCTGGCTGCATAGGCCAGCCTCAAGAGCCACAATAACTATGCTTTGTCTATCTGTGACTAACTTAGGAATCTGTTTAAAAACTGGACACAGCAGTGGCGCATAAATAAAACAGCCATGTGTTGATAACTGTTGAAGCTGGCTCCTGGCTTCGGATCAGCTCATTTCTGGCCACAGGCCATTTGGGGAGTGAACCAGTGGATGGAAGACCTCTCTCTTTCTCTGATTCTCTACCTCTCTCTGTAACTCATGAAAATTCAAACTGCAGATATTAATTTTTTGGACCAAGAAAACTTATCGCCCAATTCCACTTTCCAAGAACTGTCTGCAATACCCTCATAGTTGTAATCATGCTATATGCAGGGGGCACTGTTGAGATGGGTACTATAAGATAGCTAAGTGTACAGAAAAGCAGAAAATTTTTTTTAAAAGTAAAAAAAGTATGTTAGAGATCATAATATAAAGGCAACAAAGTCAATACATAAAAACACACAAAGAAAAGCTGAAAGCACAAGCAAGGTTTTATATGCCTTAATATATCGTGTCAAAAGACATAGCTATGGGGGCCAGCAATGTGGCATAGTGGGATAAAGCCCTGGCCTGCAGCGCCAGCACCCCTTATGGGTGCTGGTTCAAGTCCTGGCTGTTCCACATCCAATCCAGCTCCCTTACTAATGCGCCTGGGAAAGCAGCAGAGGATGGCCCAAGTCCTTGGGTCCCTGCACTCACGTGGGACACCCAGAAGAAGCTCTTGGCTTCTGGCCTCAGATTGGCTCAGCTCTGTTGCTGCAGCCATTTGGGGAGTGAACCAGCAGATGGAAGACCTCTCTCTGTCTTCACCTCTCTCTGTAATTGTCATTCAAATAAATAAAATCTTTTAAAAAAAAAGACATAGCTACATGGGAGAAGGAAGAGACATTTTAGTAATGTACTTATTTGCTCCCATACATGTCTATTTTCATTTAAAAAATTTTTTTTCATCTTACTTTTTCTTGACATGTCTGTTTTTAAAACTTATATTAAAAGACTAAGGAATGTTAGTGGAAAAGAGTCAAATTGAAGTAGAGGACAACTGACCTGGGCTTAGGTGTATGATCTTAGATAAGTTACTGTACCTCTCTGAGTCAGTTACCTCTGTCAAATAAAAAACACAGTTTATCTCATAGGACTGTGCCCAGCAAACAGTAAGTCATGTTGTTATTGCTCCAGATTAATGTAAGGGCTGCAACCTTATGCTAGATAGGCAGGCAGGCAGATCTGATTAAAAGCAAGAAAGAGCTGGTCTTTTCAAACTGTGTACATATTACTGCATAAGGAGAATGAACATACAGTATGTGTTAATCTCCAGATCGGTAGCATTAAGCACTGCAATGAACAAAAAGTTAAACTCTACTTTGATGACAAGATCGGGAGGCTCCAGTCTCATTCTCAGATTATAGTTCTCCAAAGGCCAACTAGCCTACTAAATACTGTGCAGGCCATGTCATTTATTCAAAGATTTTAATTGGATATCACACTTCGAGCTAGCTCAAATGAATTTAGAAGGATCACAGACAAGAATTATTTTGTATGATTTAAAAAGAGCAAGATATTCACAGCAATTATCAATATGGCAGAAAGTTTTTCAATATGATGAAAATATTTCCAACTTCACAGGTTTGCTATGAGACTCCAATCAGTTCATTGATAAGAAAATCACAAAACAAAGTCTTTAAACACACAGCTAGATCCCAAAATGCGGGACAGACAAAACCAGCTCTGTTAGAGTAAATTTAAAACCACCACACACAGCCTGGCACACAGTCACTTCAAATGTTTTTAAATAAACCAAACAGTGTGAACAGTCTGCTGCTTTCAAATATTTACAAGGGAGCTTCAAAAAGTTCTTGGAAAATTCCTATTTTCCTTGTAATTCCATTCTCCATGAGCTCTTTTTGAAGTCTTCTAGTATATCTATTACATGAAATGTGCTTGTCTATTCGCAAGGGTACTCTAGTTCTCAGCCACCACTGCTTCTGAAGGCAATGTGGACCTTAAACAAACGGAAATATAATAACGGGGATCCCTTAGGGCACTATTGATAATACTCTGCCTTCAATTCAAAACAAAGCTTAAGTATTAAACATGAACAAGCTGAATTAGCCTCAAAAACTAAAAGAGCTAAACGTAACCAAGCCAGTTTTCTACCTGGCACTCATTTCAAAGGTTTTTATAATAAATAAATAACACTTTCAGAAATACTTCACTTTTAAGCTGAGCATATTTTCACAGATCAAATAGCTGTTCCCAGGGTGGAAAATAGGCGCTAATTATTTGGATGAATACAGTAATACACACCTACTTCACACCAGTACTTAAACATGAAAAGCCAAACTATGAAAGTTATTTTAAAAAAAAATGCAAGGAAACAGTTTTGTTATCCTAGCTGGGGATAAAAAAGCCTTCCAACAAAGTCCTGTAACTGAGAAACCTAAAAGAAAAAATAATAAGCGTTTGATCACAGTAAAATTCCTCTTAAGCAGAAGATATCTGCAACAGAATTAGAGTTAAAATCTCAAATATACAAAAAGAACTTCATAACTCAGTAAAACAAATAATCCAATTGAAAATGAAAGAAGAAGGTATGAACTTGCAACTTACAGAGGATATAAACATTTGCTCATCTTTACTAACAGCCAGAAAATGCTAATCAAACAAGGCAGTGCTTTCTCATCCATCAGACTAGAGTTAAAACGATCAACAATATTCATCTCTGATAGATAATGTGGACAATGCAATACTAGTCACAAACACTGCTGGTGGGAATGTCATCCATTCAAAACAGCCTTTTTGAGGGTTACTTGGCAGTACTTGTCCAAAGTATAAATAGGTACCACCCTTTGACCCAGAAGCAATTCTACTGGTAAGGCTAAACAATAGGGAAGGATTAAATTATGCCAGGTCTATACTTCGGGGTACAATTGTAGCCATTAAAAAGGATGGAGTAGAGCTGTATATTCTACCACATAAAATTAAACACAGCACATAAATGGAGAAGCAAATACTAAAAGGTGTAAAATAATATATACAAATTGTTAAGAGATTTCTGAGGCATGGTATAAGAGGACTGCTTTTTGAGAGGGGGACTAATTTTTAACTGAAGTGTTCACTTTGAATTTTTTTAAAAAACAGGAATCATGTTACTTTTATAATTTAAAACAGTTGAAGAGGAAGGGGGAACATACAGACTTAGAAATTCTCACTTTAAGGGGACTAGCGTTGTGGCACAGCAGGTAAAGCTGCAGCCCATGAAGCTGGCATCACATATGGGCCCTGGTTCATGTAGCTGTTGCTCCACTTTCAATCCAGCTCCCTACTAATAGCCTGGGAAAAGCAGTGGAAGATTGCCAAAGTACTGCTCCCCACCTGGAAGACCGAGATTAAGCCCCTGACTCCAGCCTGGCTCAGCACTGGCCATCTGGGAAGTGAACCAACAGATGGAAAAGGAGTGGGTGGGTGGGGGAATGGGTGTGGGTATATAACTCTTCTTGATAAATAATTTTTTTAAAAAAAGAAACTATCAATTTAATGTTTAAGCTTTATAAGCAAGAAATCCAGTCCAATCTGCTGGTTTATGACATCCATATATCTGTATGAAAACACAGAACCAAATAGAATTGTCAACCGAAAGATCTCTCAGTTGACCTCAGGTTGGAATTTAATATGGTCAAAAGAGCAAAGAGAACAGTCTATACTTTTTGCCTTTTTCATACAACTTTTTTACTCATTAAATTTCCCTCCTTTTTTGAGTAACTTTCTTATAGGAAGGGGCCATTTATTCTGCACCTCTATGGCTGATGCTTGGTGGCACATTCAGAAATAGAACTAAAATCAGTTTTAAGGAAAGATGAAGTATAATGGAAATAACCCTGAACTAGGTAACCTGAGCTCAAACAACCAATCCACCCCTATCCAGCTGTGACAACTTGAACAAGTCAGTACCTCTAACTCTGGGCCTACAAAATAAGCAGCTTCACATAGGTAATACCAAATACAGAGTCTCATCTACCTTTTCTGCTGGCCATGGAAATGACTACCACTTTAAAGCTGACAGTACAGTAATACTGTACTTAACAAAGGGGATACATTGTTAGAAGGGCATCATAAGGCAATCTGATCACTGTGTCAACACTGTAGTATTCCTATGTAAACAAAGATGGCTACAATGTCCCCAGGTGACATATAAGAAACCAGACATATGCAGTCTGCTGCTAATCAAAATGTTACACAGTGCATGATTATAATTTCTCCTGCTGGAGGTAGATTTTAATTCACTCATTAAAGACAGTCTGTATTTATTTTTAAATGAAAAAAGTCTAAAATGCTGTAGGTAAAAGGTTGTTTTCAGGTGATAGCTGCATTTCTTTGGACTATTCTTCCTATTAAGGATGGACTCTACAAGATATTTTGAGAGAATTTGAGGAGCAAGAACCTGGACAGGGTTAAGATGCAAGGTGCTCCAAGCTGAAGGAGTTAAACTAGCCTCTGCAAAATATGGCAACAGATACAGACATGGAGAAAGCCATCTATATAAAGATACTGGATATATCCAGGTTTATGCTCTTCTGCAATACTAAATTTATCGAGGCTTAATCCAAGGAATTATAATATTGTGAATCACCATGGAGCATATATAAAACATACCACATTGAAAAATGCAAGATAGTCTTTCTAAAGGGCAATTTTCCAATAAGTATCAAAGCTTTAAATTTTTGCATTTCAGTTTTAGAAATTTCTTAAGGAAATACACGTGGATGTAATGAATATTTCTCTATTAGGATATTCCTATGATTCTTTCGTTCATTCAACACTAATTTACTGACTGCCTTCTGTTTACAGCAAAGCATTAATATCCTGAAAACCTGGGACTTAAAAATTTTGTGTACACATAGGGAAGTGGTTAAATAAATTATGAATCATGCATTCAACAGAATATAATGCAGCCATTAGAAATCCTAAAGTGGTATACATCATGACATGGACATGAGTCAACATATTAAGTACAGCAAATATAAAAATACTATTTCTGTGGCAAACGTTGTGGCACAGTGGATTAAGCCACCACCACTTGCAGTACTGATATCCAATACTGGAGTGTCAGTTCAAGTCCTGGCTACTCAGCTTCTGATTGAGGTTCTCTGCTAATGAGCCTAAGAAGGCAGTGGAAAATGGTTCAAGTACTTGGGCCCCTGACACCCACGTGGGAGATCTTAATAGTGTTCCTGATTCCTGGCTCTTGGCTTCAGCCTGGTCCAGTTCCGGCTGCTGTGGGTGTTTTGGGATTGAACCAGTAGGTCAATGATTCTCTCTCCCAGTCACTTGCCTTTGAAATAAACATTTTTATAGACTTTTATTTGAGAGGGAGAATGACAAAAAAAGGGAGAGACAGAGAAAAAGGTCTTCCATCCACTGGTTCACTCCCCAAATGGCTAGAGATGGGCTGATCCGAAGCCAGGAGCCAGGAGCTTCTTCCAGGTTTCCCACACAGATGCAGGGGCCCAAGCACTTGGGCCATCTTCTATTGCTTTTCCAGCCCATAGCAGAGAGCTGGACCATAAGTGGAGCAGTTGGGACTAAAACTGGCATCCACAGCTAACTCCCTGCTGATGGCCCTGGGAGGGCAGCCAAGGATGGCCCAAATCCTTGGACCCCTGCCACCACGTGGGAGACCCAGATGGAGTTCCTTGCTCCTGGCTTTGGCTTGGCCCAGCTCTGCCTGTTGTGGCCATTTGAGCAGTGAACCAGCAGATGGAAGATCTCTCTCTACCCTCATCTCTGTCTTTCAATAAATAAAAATATTTTAGGGGGCCGGCACTGTGGCATAGCAAACTACACCTTCTGCAGTGCCGGCATCCCATATGGGCGCCAGTTCAAGCCCAGGCTGCTCCACTTCCAATCCAGCTCTCTGCTGTGGCCTGGGAAAGCAGTAGAAGATGGCCTAAGACCTTGGGCCTCTGCACCCGCGTGGGAGACCTGGAAGAGGCTCTTGGTACCTGGCTTCAGACTGGCCCAGCTCCAGTCATTGCAGCCATTTGGGGAGTGAACCAGTGGATGAAGACCTCTCTCTCTGCCTCTGCCTCTCTGTAACTCTACCTTTCAAATAGATAAATAAATCTTTATAATGATATTGTGGTTTTGCAAATGTTCTCATTCTTATGACATGCAAGTTGTGGATGTGATTTAAGGATGAGTGTCATCCCTAAATTAAACACACATATATACAGCCAGCCTTCTGTATCTGTGGGTTCCACATCTGCAGATCCAACCAATTCTCGATCAAAAACTTTCTGGAAAAAAATGTACATCTCTGCTAAACACAGACTTTTTTTCCCTTGCCACTATTTCATAAACGATATAGTTTAGCAACTATTTACATAGCACTTGCATTATATTAGGTATTGTAAGTAATCTATACTTACCAATATACAGGAGGACGTGTGTAAGTTATATGCAAATTCTGTACCATTTTATATAAGGGCCTTGAGCATCTATAGATTGTGTTATCTGTGTGAGGTCCTGGAATCAATCCCCCATAGGATATCAAAGAATGAGTGTACATATAAATATAAAATGGCAAATACTTAATAACTGTTGGATCTAGCTGGTGGTATGCAGATCTCACTATCCTATTCTTTTAGCACTTTTGTTTGAAATTGCCCTAAGGAAGGCAATGAGTTACATTTTTTAAGAGAGCATTTCTGAAAATACATTTTAAGCTACAGAGGCATAAAGAAAAGCCTTGAAAGAAGATAGCATGTGTCAAAATGTTAACAGCCCTTATTTCCGAATGGTTTAACTGCAGACTTGTGTGCTTATCTGTATTTTTTAACTTAATTAGCTGTGTCTGAGCCAGACACTGTGAGGCTGCAGGTTAAGTGACCGTTTGAGATGCCTGCATCCCAGTCCCTCCACGTCTTCTGATCCAGCTTCCGGCTGACATGCCCAGGAGGCAACAGATGATGGCTCAAATATTTGAGTCTTTGCCACACACGTGGGAGACCTGAATGGAGTTCCTGGCTCCTGCTCTTAGCCTGGCCCAGCCACAGGCATTTAGGGAGCAAATCACCAGACAACGCTCGCTCGCTCGCTTGCTCTGTAAGCTGTGCTTACTTCTATAATCATGGGAAACATCACTTAAAAATGTGTTTACAAGCAAAAGAGTCACAATAAAATGAGAAAACAGTCATATTCCCAATATATTCTGACTAAATGGTTTTACAAACACTAAATAAAGTACTATTTAAATTTAATATTATTTAACATTTATAAATTTAAATTATAAATTATTTAAATTATAAATAATTATAAATTATTTATAATTATAAATTATTTAAATTATAAATAAATTTAATATTATTGATTTTTATGTGGATATCACAAGTTTTCAATTCTTACTTCAGAAATAATTTATATCACTCACAGTATTAAAAAATTACAGAAAAAGCTACATTCCTCTTGACCACTTCAGTTTGAAAACCACCGCTAAAATAGCTATATTAATTTACACCACTGTGTGGGTATTATGAAACCAGATTCTTCCCTATACTTCTTACCATGACTTGATATTGCAGTTTTTTGGCCAACTTAATCAAAAAGAAAAAACTTATTTTAATTTGCATTTTTTATTTCTCATTTGGGTATCTTTGTTATTGGACATTTTGAGTTTCCTATTCTAAGAAAAGCCTGTCCCTGATTTTCTACTGGAAAATTACCTTTATTTAGATGGGTATACACAAAAATGTTAATGGTGACTAAACATGATGGCTTTATAAATCCCCCTCTTCCACATATGTACACATTTTCTATTTTTTCTTGAATTAATTCAATGATATAGTAGGAACTATAAAATGGGATAAGAAAATTCTTTTGAGACAAAAATGTAACTTTCAGGGTACTATACTACAGAAGGACCCTTAAGGAGGGCAGAAAATCAAGCTTTAAGAAATGAATGCATTTGAGTCGTAAGTCTTAGGAAGAAATTAAATAACAGTTGAGGCCACTGATTCATTTGGGACACATTTAGCTAACTTCATTTGTATAGTATTTTCAAGTTTATGACACACTTTTAGCATATTTTGCTTAACTCTAACAAAACTCTATGTGACATTCTGGTGCCGTCTTATTAACTGCTATAGCACATTCTGCTCATTCCTCATATTACTGCGCTGATCCTGAGCGTAATTTACAAGACTCCCTCCAATAAGTAGACCATGACGTCCTCCACTCCTCAGCTGCTTATCTTTGTATTCCCAGTAAGTGGCAGCAATGAGTACGTTCTCAATAAATATTTGTTGGATGAGTGAGATAGCATCACCCTCATTTAAAGAATGAGGAAACTGGTTCAGTGATGAAGTAATTTGCCAAGTATCATAGCTATTAAGCATTTTTTTCACAAACTATAATGAGCTTATTCTTGTAGATTATAATTTAAACATTTTAAAAGACATCATCTCATGTTAATGCTCACGGCAACCTGTAGGTTAGAATTTGATTACTATTTTTAGCTATGAATTGAAATGTAGTGATATACCCTAGGCCCACTCAAACCCAAGTTTATATCAAGAACAGCGAAGAGCTGTTGTTTTACAGAGTTGATTCATCATTAACTGGGTATAGGAGCCTCTATCTTTATGTAGCAAACATTTTTATGAGAGGGAGGGGGATGGGAGGAAAAAGGAGGACAGTTAAAGCAACACAACAGAGGCTGGAGACCAGGTGGAGGTCCATCTAAAGACCTTAAACTGGTATTGTATAGTGTCAACCGCATGTGTCACTTTGAAATCTAATCTTGGCCCAAAGGTTTTTCTTGATAGTACCCTTATTCATTGTAGACAATTGCAGGCTTTCTCACATATCAGCAATCTCAAAGGCTGCAGAGGCACACAGAACTAGGAGAGCTTTGAGAAACAATAGATAGGCCATATCATGCATGGACAAGACAGGGGAAGAAATGATGACATGAAGCAAAAAGCTAAGGAACTTTAAGCATGGGCTCAGAGTCCTTAACTAGATTGTTTCTCAAGAGCAGTGAACAAGTCTCATTCATTTTATGTCCCCAACTCCTTTTACTTAGAAATACTCAGTAAATGGTTATATTAACTGGATGAAGAAAGGTTAAGATGTGAGAAGGAAAGGAAGATATAATCTTCATTTAAGAAGACCCAATCGTCTTCATTTATTGAGCACTATGTGCCACATATTATACCTTATATATTACATAAAATGTTAAAAGAAATATTTACCTTTTTCTAACCTGCTATATATGGTGCCACTCTTACTGACAGTGATAATCATGACTACTAAGATGCATTATGGGTTACTAAGGTTACAGTAGAACCCTGAACAAAAGAACCTTGAATAGCACATAGAGATCAAGGCAACTAATGTTAACACACATCACCACAGAATTGCATAAGACAAAGTGAAAACTACTCTAGTGGAACATTCAGTTTTCACTCTCCAGAAGTCCTAGAACCCAGATGACCAAAGAACAAACCCTATTCCTCCTCACCCCTGATGACCCCACACATGCTTTGCTAACCAGTTGGAGGGGTTAAGTGAGTTACTATATTAAATAAATTACCAGGTACTGGTCACCTGCAAGTGTACTAAAATCTTCTCTTTTCTCACTTAATCCTGATAACCATATGAATAAGGCACTTTCCCAAATGAGACAAATGACAGAACAGGATAACTTGCTGAAACTGATAAAACTAGTGGGCCCCAAACCCAGAATTGCCTGGGCTCCATGCTCTTCCTACTATTAGCAAGGCTTCTTAAACTTTTCCACTTAAGTTCTAGTAAAAATTTCCTAATCATAAAGAGAAAAAGGGAGAATGAAGAGATAGCCTGGAGATGTTGAGTAGAAAGAGAAATGGAAGACTAGATACAAGGTTCAAAGCTACCCATGGCAATTTCTTTTGACTTCACTTTTTATTTTAATCCCATTAGCAGATTTCAGGTCTGGAGTAGAAATGTATAAGCCCAGAACATTCTGAGACACTACATAGCAAGGAAATTATGAGACTATCGGAGATTCCCACTAGCCAAAAGAGGGACAGTTGGAACTTCAATATATTAATCTAATGTATTGCAACCCATCAAATGTTTACAGCAATGACTGCATAGCTATGTCCACATATACAATTACTTTCAAGGATAACAGGGTATCAATTCATTATCTTGAAAGCTGTATTTTTTTTTAAAAAAGAAAGTTGACAGTTTATAAGTTGTCCTTCCTATTATAAATTGTATCACTGAATAACCAAGAAAAAACGAGGGAAAACATCTTATACAATTATTCCAGCTAATACATGAAAACTACTTGACAGCATTAGAATGTCACCACTTTGTAGCCTCTAATGGACTAAAAAATCCAAGATATCATAACAACAAATGCTCTGAGTGACTTTACCTCTGCCAATATTTTTGTCAAAGGGAATGATCCTCAATTGATTAAGGCTCTGTATCCAGCTGCCAATTTGCAGGAAACAGAAACAGATGTGGGAACTACATGCTAAGAACAATCAGAGGATTTCAAAACTGCTTCTAGCTGAAGGCAACACTAGACCACACTGAAAAGTGAAGTGATTTACCCAGACTAAGAAAGTAGAGTCCGGAAAAAATAAGCTAACACTCTGTGCCAACCATTGTTCTGTGCCAGTGGTTCTCTGACCATCAACATTAGCATCACCTGGGAACTCACTGCCACTGCAAAACACAGGGCCCCTTCTAGAACTACAGAATCACAAACTCCACAGCTAGGGCCCAGCAATCTGTTTCAGCAAGCCCTCTAGGTGATTCGGATGTTCCCTTCAGTTTCAGAACCATTGTTCTAAGCACTTTTCATGTGTTAAGTCAGTTACAATGGTCCAAAATCCTACGAGGTAACTGTATCACTATTTTATACACGAAGAACTGTGCCACAAAAAGGTTAAATAATTTGCACAAGATGACACAGCAGGTAAGAAATGGAGTCAGAAGCTGAACCCAAGGTTCTAGAGTCCACGTTCTTACCACAATGCTAAAATGCCTTTCCAGCTATAACACTGCAACTTACAGAACACAGTAGTCAAGAATAACAGAAGTGAAAGTTTTTTAGGAACTGGCACTGTGGCATAGTGGGCTAAGTCTTTGCCTGTGGCACCGGTATCCCATATGGACACCAGTTTGAATCCCGGCTGCTCCTTTTCAGATCCAGCCCTCTGCTTATGGCCTGGGAAAGCAGCAGTAGATGGCCCAAGTGCTTGGGCCCCTGCACTCATGTGGGAGATCTGGAAAAAGCTCCAGGCTCCTGGCTTTGGATTGGCCCAGCTCTGGCCATTGCAGCCATTTGGAGAGTGAACCAGTGCATGGAAGACCCTTCTCTCTCTCTCCCTCTCTCTAACTCTACCTCTCAAATAAATGAAGAAAATATTTTAAAATTTTTTTTAGAAAACGAAGACCAGGGACTGGCACTGTGGAGCAGCAGGTTTAGCTGCCTTCTGCAGTGCCAGCATCCCGTATAGGTGCCAGTTCAATCCCACGCAGCTCTGCTTCCAATCCAGCTCCCTACTGATGCACCTGGGAAAGCAATGGAGGATGGCCCAACCAATTGGGCCCCTGCATCCACGTGGGAGGCCCAGAAGAAGCTCCCAGCTCCTGACTTCAGATTGGCCCAGCTCTGGCAGTTGCAGCCATCTGGGGAGTGAACCACTGGATGGAAGATCTCTTTTTCTCTCTGTCTCTCCTCTCTCTCTCTCTGTAACTCTGACTTTTTAAAAAATATTTATTTATTTGAAAGGCAGAGTTACACAGAGAGAAAAGAAGAGGCAGAGAGAGAGGTCTTCTATCTGCTGGTTCACTCCCCAGATGGCTGCAATGGCTGGAGCTGTGCCAGTCCGAGGCCAGGAGCTTTTTCCGGGTCTCCCACGTGGATGCAGGTGCCCAAGGACTTGGGCCATCCTCTACTGCTTTCCCAGGCCATAGCAGAGAGCTGGATCGGAAGTGGAGCAGCCGGGTCTCGAACCGGCGCCCATATGGGATGCGGCACTGCAGGTGGTGGCTTAACCTGCTATGCCAAAGCACCAGCCCCAACTCTTTCAACTAAAGAAAAGACCAGGAGAAGTATGCTTGATGATAAAATAGACAAAAGAAAACAATCACAATGAATAATGTAATAAAGCAGTCTTTCAAAATTATTCCAAAACTCACACATTTCTGTAACAATTATCTCTAATAGCTAATCAAAAGGACTTAAAAATCTGAGTTGTACTCAAAGTAGTAAATGCATAGCACTATGTTCAGACTTACAAATCTTTTTTAAATCTAAATGAATACAGTGAAAGGTCATTCTAGAATAATTCATGTCCCTACTCTTAGTTCCTTTTAGTCAGCATTTAATGACTACTGACAGAAAAAACCAGTCTTTCAATGCATAAGATTATACAACCAGAATCTCAGGGTTGAAGAATTTTAACTCATCTAACTCAATCAACAATTCAGACTGCATCAGATCTATACACCATTCTCCATTCAATCATACAGTCATAGGAAATTAAATTCAAACTTTCTGTGAAATCACATTCTAGGATCAATCTATGTCAGCACTGTTATTAATTTTAAAAACCAAATGACTAGAAACGTTTTAAGAGGCCTAAAAGTGGAAAATGGTCCGGATTAACAACAGCCCAAACAAAGCCTACAGCTGTTTTACTCAAAGAAAGCCACTCCTTCACTATCTGAAAGCATTTTTATAACCAGAAGACCAAGCTGGTCAACAAGTACATCAAGTTTTAGCAACTCAACCCATATGACACATCAAATGAGAGGGCTTACAAAGAATCTTAAGAGCTGAATTATCCCTGATATTAACATATATAAACATCTGGTAACCAGTCATTGAGGAAAGGAGTCAGAGAACAATACAACAAAAACACCAAGAGCCCATGTGCTTGACAGGATCCACCTTATAGATAGTGAGATCACTGTAAGGCAGCCTAATATGGTTACAGCCTCACAACATATTTCAATTGACTTAATCTTGCCAGAAGAGGTAACATGGAATGTGAAGGGCAAATATTTTCAAAGCAACCAAGTTTAGCATTTCAATAATACTTTGAACTCATGGTTGAAAACAACAAAAGGGAAAAAAACTTCAACAGCACTTCCATTGTGAACCTGCAGCTGTTAACTGTGGAAAAATTCAAATAATTGGAATGGCTGCTGTGTGCAAAATTTATACCAATGCCCGGCTTACCCTAGTTTCACAAACTCAGGTTTAAGTGATTTTGCTCAAACTTCCTAACTACAGGAAACTCAGGGATACATCCTACATCCAATGTGCTCAAAATTATTTTTGTTGAATGCATAAGCTTACTACCAATTCCCAAGGAATCACTTCTTTCTTTTAATAGTCAATTTTCAAGCAGTGACTTACCCATGGCACTGGTGATTCACAATCATATTTCATCTAAATACTTCAAAAACTTGAATTCATGATGATCTCAACCCTTTCTCCCCCTCTTAACTTGGAATTACTCTTATTTGGGCATAAGTGGCCTTGCTCTGCTCCCACCTGTGTCTAAATCAAAGGCTGGCTGAAGCCTATGTGTCCAATTTCCATTCTCAGATTTTCACCATAGAAAAGATACACAGTAGACCACAGAAGGGTCAATGTAGCACAAGTAAGAGACAAACACTTTAAGAGGACTTTATGCTGGGACAAACTGGTGAGAAATAAAAAATAGGAAAACTATGGTTGTCTATTTTTATAGACAGCTGAAAAACGGGATGCAAGTGAAAATTCTCAAAAACTGTTGCTTTTGTATTGCAATTTCAAGAACTATATGAAGCCAGAGGAACCCATCACTAGGTCTCAGCAGCTTAGAAGTTATGGGTCAGAGCAGCTGAGATACCAACATCAAAATTAAAGGCAACTTAATATTGTGGTAAAAATAATTAAATCACCTAAGGAAACGGAAACTATGCATTAAGAATCCCAAAAGCATAATCAGGTGATTATCTAGGAAACATTAGCTTTTTCCACCAGGCGGCCTACTTTTAACATGGAGCAGTAAGCAGGGCCAAGACATGGAACTGAAGTCAGGTATCAAATCAAATCAGACTTTGCCACAGAAAAAGGAATCCATGACTAGTTATTTTAGGATACTGACTAGGCCAGCAGTATCAACTCCAACTGGGATACAGGAGATTACTGCCATTGTTCGATTATAATGGGTCCTCCAGGGTCTTAAACTTAGCAAAATGCATTAGACACCATTACTGAGCTGTAATTCCCACTGTGTGGGAAACTATAGGACAATTTCCACAACAACAACAAAAAAACTGAAGGGAAAAAAAGAGATACAACCTGCAAACTAAAACAGATCTAGGAGCCATATCAACCCTTTGCAATAATGTTGCAATAAATGGACTTTTATGGATCCTAAAACAAACTGCAAAAAACAAAACAAAATAACCACAAAACAAAACAAGAAGTCAGGGAAATGTGAACAGTTTCATATTTGATATAAAAAAATCAGTTTATGTTTTCAGTTGTAATAACGGTTTTGAGTTTGTGTTTAAAAAGTACTTGTCCTTCAGAGATACAAATACTTTACAAATAACAACAGCAGGGATTTATTTCAAAATGGATGAAACAGAACGGCTGCCAATTGCTGCATATTAAGATGGTGATGTACCTACAGGGATCATTACACTATTCAATTTTTCTGTTTAAAATTTTTCAGAACTTTAAAAAACTGGTTAGACATACTGTCTTGCAATTTTATTTTCTGAATGATGCTTATGGTGATTTCAACAGTTCTCTTTAATTCAGTAAAGAGTAACACTTACATACAAGATGCTACCAGTCCCACATCAGATCCACATAATGGAAGAAACCAAAGTATCTCAGTCACAAAATGGAAATACCCCACCATCTCCATTCCAGGAAGTAAAATACAAATACTACCCACAATGATCTTCAAAAACGAACCTAAAATCACAGCCAATCATACTCATTCTGGTGGGAAATCCCAACACTGCTCCAAAAGATTCCGGAACCGTCCTGATCAAGTTGATCTGCTGGTTCTTCTGGAGCACTAACCTAATTCAGGTTATGCTACTAGAGAACCTATGAAAAAAGGTTGGGGGAGACATACATAACACATTTATTAATTAGAGTGTGGAAGAGTTAACCATTTTATCAGTGTTCATAATCACAATTATTTCTGAAACAGCCTTCACATTATCAATCTGCATATTTTAGGACCTGTTTCGATCAGTAACTTTAGAACTCAGGAACTAAAAGCTTTAACAATACTTCCAATCAGACATTTAAACAACACTCCTGAAAACTCAGTTGTCATTCCAAATGAAATTACAGGAGATATTATCATACAGATAATTTTGTATCTTCACTGAAACTGGTAAAAAAGGAAAATTAAACTTTGTGAAAAATACTATACACATAAAAATTGTTTTTCACCTTCACATATGTTTTCTGGCCATACTGGGAGGCAAACGATAAGTGTCCTGGAAACTCAGGTTGAACTTTGCCACTGAACCTTAGACAAAGTTTTCATTTGTTATTGCCACTCCTTCCTCTCTTCTCAGAGATCTACCTAGAATAAATTAAACCTTTTAGGTCATGCCTAGATTATCATTCCCAGATTTATCCTAACGCTGAACAACAAGAGTCAAATGGAGGTTTCATTACTTTCATTACTGCTTAACTCACTGTAAAAGGCATCTAGTGACCTCCTGTCCTCCGATAAAAAAAGAGGGAAATTCTGTTACATTGAAAGCACTTCAAACTGAACCAGAAACCATGAAGCTCAAAACCAGAGTCCACATATAGTTAATTATCAGATGGTTACCCAATGTAAATTTTCAATCCTAGTACTTCTATTCCCATAACCAAGCCAAGGTGATTAGAAAACGCACTGGTCTAATCAAAATATGAACAGCAAGAGAAAAGTACCCCCAAATTGAATACAGTCACTTCTACTTAATGTCAGAAAATAGAAAATGGCAAAAATCACTACAGGAGGTAGCACATGAAAGAAGCAGAAGTGACTCACTGTTGGGAAAGCTGCTCCGTATTCCAAATAATCTAAAATCTCTCACATATACATTATCCTGCTCAGGTAAGAGGATGATTACTAAATAGCAGATCTTCCCAGATTTTGAGGGCCCAAACAACTAATGTAAGGGACAAGCAGCATGAACACTGGGAAAATAGCCAGAAGTCCCCTTGACCACTGTAAAATGCATGGCACCAAATTTCTTTACTTTTATAGGGCAGATGCCAGGACAGACTGCCTCTGAAAGAGTGGAAGGAATGAGTAGGTAAGGGAAGAGGCACCCCTTCCAAAAGGTAGAACACCTGGGTGTGGTTCTTGACAACATTATAGCTGGTGGTCATTCCAAGATAGTGATTTTGCACTAAAATTCCTAGGCTAGTAAAAGGAAATGGAGTGGGAATCACATTCAAACATCATGAACAATCAGAGACAGAGCTTGGCTTCTAAGGAACACACACAAAAATGATAGGTCTGGACAAGTAATATATAGATCAAAACAAAGATCTCTTCTTCTTTTCCAGGTCATAAAACTAGCAGATGACACGGATGCATCTACACGTGTATTCCTACAAAAAGAAATCACAATCTATTGAGTGCCTGCCTTGAGCAGTGACCTGCATAAATTCTCTAATTCTAGCAACAATCCTTTAAAATAAGCACCACTATCCCCATTCTATAGATGAAGAAACTGAGAATCTGAAAAGAAACTTGCCCAAGGTCACAAAGTTCAATGAAAACCCAAGGTACACACAGTATTTCCACCATACAGACTGCCTCCCATGAATGGAAAATGCTGGTGTGTCCTCAATAGATGCAAACTTGGAGCTAAAAAATAACAATGCCCAACGTGTAATCTACAAAGGAAACAAATGATTGGAAATTATTAATTGCCTACAATAGGGGTAGTATGGCGGGAAAGGAAATAAAGCAGGAAAGCGCAATGTTTAAGGGTTAAATCAATGCTATTTTCTAGAACACATAGGGGAGCCTGACTCCTCTCTAGGGAATCTGGCTCTTGGAAAAGGAGCATGGGGTGGGGGGGACACAAGGTATAGAAAGATCAAGAAGTGAGAAGCATGTATTGGTGGTTAGCAACAAAAATAGATGTCCACAGATGGAGAGGTTACCGAAACTCAGAGCAAGACAGGGAAAAGGGGCGGTTCCCAAGCTTGCAGTGGGAATGGGTGAGGGAACAGAGAACAGAAAGTTGGTTTACTGGAGGGTTATCCTCTACAGCTCCCCCTCCCTTTTTGAGGGGAAGGGGGTATGAAAAAGGGAAGGCTAACAGCCACAAATGAAGGGTCCACGAATCATCCAACTACGGACCCCAGCGGTCCATTCATTGTTCTGCCTAAGAGTGGTCTAGCAGTATGCAGAGTTGGAAGAAACCAGGGCCTATCAGAGTCATATAAGCGTGAAAACCTGTGGAAATGCATGACTACTGTGGCTCCATCAACAAAGATGGAGCAAATGCAGGGATCACGATAGGCTCTATTCAACGCCTGCGCCAAGTAGTGGACCGATGGAAGAGGAAGACGGGCCAGGCTAGGGGACTCGGGCTAAGCTCTAAATTACAAGGCCTGCGGAAGGGCTGGCAGGGAAAAGCTCCGACTCCCCTCTCCTTAAATAAGAGCCCCAAGTATCCACGCAGAAAAGATTGGGCAGGACGATGATTTAGGGGAGAAGGGACAGGAGTATAGACGCTACAGCTTGACCCCCCAATCCTTAGCTCTAAGACCGTGGGACTTGGGGAAGTAGAGCCCAGCCCAACTAAAGAAAAACTAGGGGATTCATCTGGGTTGTTGCAAAAGCTGAGAACGGAGGTGGGCGCGCATAAAAACTGTAGGGGGGTAGGGTACCAGTTCTAGTTGGCTGGTCTCCTCTCCCACCAATCTAACCATAACCCCATTTCCCCAGCCACTCCAGACTCCCCTCCCACTCGCCCCAACCCGCCCACTGCGGCGGCAACAACGGAGGCGTTGACCGATCGGTGGGGCAAAGGCGGGCCCACACGCGGCTGAGGCCCGGGAAATGGTGTCGCCTCCACCAACTAGAAACGGGATGGTCTTCATCTGCGGTCGGGTTTACCAGCACCTCGGCATTTCGCTATTCGTCACCTCCTTAATGTCGGCTACCTGAGAGGCGTCACAAACGCGGATAGCCAACACCTTAGTCCTCGGTCCTGGCCGGACAGACATCAGCCTCCGCCGCCATCTTAACAGCAGGCGGACCGACCCTAGTCACTGCCCCCCCCCACCCCCGAGCTACCTCTGCCACCGCCAACGATCCCACGAGGACGTACACCCGCTCCCGCGAGAACTCACCGGCAAAGAACAGTACGAGCCGAAGACGTAGCTGCCGCCTCCGCGGCTGCTGCAGTCAGTAGCCGAAACGCTGCCGCCTTCGCGCGATCCCGCGAGAACCTCCACCGGCCGGGAAAGCCGGAGCCCAACCCTTCCCAGACCCCTCCTCCCACCAAAGCTTAAGTCGCTACAGCTCCGCTCTCACCCTAAGCGAAGCGAAAAGCAAATGACGCACAACCTCACGAAGGACCGAGGGGTGGAGCCAATCTGCCGCCGCCGGCTCCCGCATGCGCTGTAAGAACTATCGCGATAATACGCTTTAGCCCCCGAAGAGACCTTCGAGATTCACCGCAGGATGCCGCCCGCGCCTCGCCTTTAGGAAACAAGAGATCTCGCGAGACCTGGTGCATGCTCCTAAAAAGGAGAGAGGCGGGGCTTCATGAAAATGACTGGGAGTTTTTCGGGGGGGAAGGGAGGAACCTCTCGTCCTGCAGGGATCTCGCTTACCACGAGGTTTCCGACCCACTGCGGAGCTGTCTGCCAAACCTCGCGATGACACAGCTCAGCGCCAAATCTCGGCCATGTCCTGAAAACTGCCTCCGCCCCCAATCTAGGTGTCTAGAGCCTGCCCAGTGCTTGAGGAAAATTTAAAAAGTCAACCTGCTTATTCTCACGCTTCCGGGCAGGGCTGTACCAATTAGCCAAACTCCATTCTAGAAGGGGAGCAATGGGTCTCCTATTGTTACCTGCCTCCAGGAATAACATATTATCCTGGACTAACATATAAAAGACATTCAATCTCACAATAAGCACGCAAATGCAAATGCAAACAATGACATAACATTTTTTGCCCATTAGATCGAAAAAAATTTTAAAAGACCAGACTTCTTTCCTCGCCGCACTGCAGGCTAACCTGAATCCATCTTAATCTAACTAAAGGTTCATATCGTTCATTCTGGCTCTAGAGCCACCAATTTTAAGTACTGAAGCTTTACCTTGGCATAACCAAAAAGATCCAATAAAGTGGTTTTCTCCAAACAAAGGAGTCTGCCCTCAAAGGCAAATTCAACTTGGGGTGGTGGTGGTGGTGGTGGTGGTTAGTGCTTGAAGCTTTTAATGTGGCAATTTTTCGACATCTAGCCAACAATGTTTCACCAATAAATCCTGGGATCCAATGTGGCTCGATTTGTGGGCTTTTCCATTCTAATGCATTGTTCTGTCCATTCTAATTTAAATATTGCTCCTTTAGAGTACATTAATAGCTAGTAGTACAAATAGCCCCATCTTTACTTATCTTTTAAAATCGTTTCCCAGTTTTTCTTAGCCATCCCTCCCCCCCCCCACCCCGCTTAGATGAACTTTCGAAACATATTAAGTTTCAAAAACTTGGTATATTTATTGAAATTGCAGCAAATGTATAAACCAATATAGAAAAAATAGACATCACTAAAAAAAATCGAGCTTTCTTATCCAGAAGCATGGTACCTCTTCCCCATTTATGAAAACCTTCTTTTATTATATTCCTCAATAAAGTTTTATAGTTTACTTCCAGGTATTTTTAATTTTTTTTTTGTTATTGCAAGTGGAATTTTTTAGGGTTGTATTTTCAAAATGCATATTGCTTATAGATAGGGAGACTTGATATCTGCCCATTTACTTTTGTAATGGGACGAATAAACTACGTTTGATTTCACTAGTAATCAGGAAAATACAAATGAAAACAACATACGATTTTGCTGCCCTTTAAATTGGCTAAAATTACAAAGATTGATAATAATTGCTGTTGACACAACTGTGGAAAAATAGGCACTCTTGCACAACACTAAAGGATATAAATTAGTATAGCCTTTGGGAAAGGCAATTTGGACAAATCTATCAAAATTCAAAATGCATATACATTTTACTCAGAGATTACTCCCTTAAGAATTTCTCCTATGGAAATACTCATACATGTGCACGAAACATATACACAAACCCATTCATTATAGCACTGCTTGTAATACGTCCCTTCCCCCCCCCCAGCCAAAGGAAACAGGCTAATGTACATCAATCAAGAAATGGTTAAATGCACTGTAGTACAATCATCAATGCAGCTGTTTAAAAGCTGAGATAAATTTGGATTCCCTGATATAGGAAGATGTGCAAAACACATTGTTCAATTTTTAAAAAGCAATTTTCCGAAACGAGTGTGTGTGTGTGTGTGCGTGCGTGTGTGTGTGTGTAGTACCATTTAGATACCAAAACATACATACACAACGCCTAGTAGTTACCCGCAAAGCCTGCCTGCCCGCCCCTCACCTTCCCTCTCCACTGAGGCCGCCTTCCTCGAACCCGGGGGAGAAATGCCGAAGGCCCGGCCTCTACTCCCTCTCTAGGGCCACTTGGCCACTGCTAATGCCGGTACCTCGCATCCCCTCTGAAGGCCGCTGTCGCCGCGCTGCCGGCAGCTGCCCTGCCGTCCCCGAAGATGCAGCTAGCTCTCCGCGGGCGCCGGCAGAGGCCTGGGGGAGGGGAGAGGAGGCGGGGTCAGGCAGGGTTGGGGCAGGCCGCCCGGCCCCTTCACCAGCCTTGCCCGCAGGCTCCCCAAGGCCGCCACCTCCGCGCCTCCGCACAGGGTCCAGTGGGAACTGCCACCCACCCCGCGAGGCGCCGAGGGCGGCCGTGCGAAGAGCACCCACCTCTCCCATCCCAGGGAAGACGCTCACCTCCGCCGCAAAGGCTCCGCGGGGCCCGCAGGAGCGTGCGGGGTCCGCGGCCCTGCTTCAGCTTTGCTTCCCTCGCTCGCCCTCGATCGAAAGCCTCCCGGCTCCGACTCCGCTCACACTAGATTTGAGGCTCCACCCACCGCAGAGAAGCTCCGCCCCTGCCCCTGGGGAGGGGCGCTCCCTGGGTCTAGAAGCCGGGTTCCCTGCGTGGGACCGCCCCTGAGCTACTCATGGCCCCGCAGAGGCAACCGTACAAGATAGCAGGGTCTCTGGGAACTGGGCTTGGATTCCTGCCGTGGTGGAAGCCTCTCGAGGGAGCAAGATTTGACTTGATTTACGTTTTAAAATTAACGACCTCTCTCGCTGTCCTGTGAAGGGGGGGGGGGGGGTGTTAGCGGAAGGGGCAGCAAGAAGACAAGCCGGACAGTACGGAGAGCTGGAGACGACCGGGTGGGGGTCGCCCATCACAGTGAATCCACATGGGCTGGCACATAGTAAGCTCTCAAGCGTTCTTGCCTTTTCTCCTTGGTAGGATTTGGAGGTAGTAGTGCAATTGGTGAGGGGCCTGTAGAAGATTGTATAGGAATACAAACCTACAGGAGATGCCCTATTAACCTTGCTTCTCTGGGGGCACACAATGAGATTGAAGGGTGAGAGGAGGAAAGGGCTTTGGCAACTCTATACGCTTTGACAGTGTTTGGAATTTTAACAAAAAGTATGTATTAATTATTTTAAAGTATAAAGACAAAAGGACCATTCAAAGAACTCTTGTGACATAGAGGAAATAAAAACCGATTATACCCTCCAGTGTTTTGTTTTGTTTCAGTTTTTATTTATTTGTTCTGTTTATTTGAAAGGCAGAGAGAATAAAGAAATCTCCTATCCACTGGCTCACTCCCCAGACCCCAACAATAGTGCTGGGCCAGGGAGAATCCAGGAGCCAGGAAGCCAGAACCCTGGGTGCCAGGGACCCAAGTACTTGCCTGTCACCTGCCACTTCCCAGGATTAGCAGGAAGCTATCAAATCTAGGCACTCCAATGTGGGAGATGAGCACCTTAATGGCTAGGCTAACCACCAATTCTTACAATCCATGCTCTCTACTCCTAATTCTAACCCATCATTTTCTACTACTAATTCCTAGGCCAAGTACAGTCTAGTTCCCCCCATCTAATTCTAAAATCCCATATACCCCACAGCCCTAGTTTACACTTCAGTCTGCAGCAGCCTCTCGTTCTCTTGCTAACTCCATTTCCATTTAACTTCATTTCTTCTCTAGTCCTCGTTTTAACCAATATAACCCCCACACCCCCCCACACACGTGTGTTCTTTTTTAAACTTTTTTTACTGTAGAACATTCAGAAATTAGATGAAGCCATAGACAATACAAAAAGAAAAACACTCATAATCTAACCACCCAGACAGGACTAGTATTAATGCTTTGGTTTTTTTGTCCTCTCTTTTTTCTGTACATTATATAAGTATTTGCTGTTCTAAGCAAGCACAGTATCATAGCATGTTATTATTTAATAACCTAGTGAATATTTGTCATGTAATTAAATATTTCTCTATAACATTTTAATGGCACCATGAAGCTTTCATTTCTTTAGCATGCAATTAACTTCAGTTTTGTTCTTTTTTCATTTTAAAAATATTTTCCTAATTACACATGATTACATTATGATAAAATATTCAACATAGACAAATTTAAAGTTTTCCTTACACTTATATACACAAATAGAAATAGCTTTGTTTTGTGTTTGTGTTTTGTGTCCTTTATTTTTTTAAATACAAATTTCATCCTGTTTTAGGTATTGTTCTATTGATTGCTGTAGTCACATAACAGTTTAGGGACATTTTCATGTAAGTATATACAGGCAAACTTCATTCATTTTACCTTCCATACAGTATTTCATTGAATGAGTTAACAATTCACCCATTGATAAACATATATGGCTTTCAATCTTTTACTATTATAGTGCTTTTCGAAAACCAGGCTTTTTCGAAAGCCAGCTTTCTCCCTGGAGAACGCGCCTGTTCCAGCTGGTGTGGATTTAAGGCCTCCTCCCCACCTGGTGCTCCTGGTTGCCTAGTCCTGTTCCCGGCAACACTGTTACATTCTTTATTTCTGCACAGTAGGTGAGGCCCCTGGACTCCAAGGGGAAACCTTGCAGGAGAGATTTTTGAAGGCACCACCCCGAGTGATGTTGCACTTTCCCAGAGCCAAAGTGTGCTCCCAACCCCCTCCCCAGGCTCCTCTCCACACCCGACACTCCCCACCCCCACCCCCGCTCACTGCTGAGACTTCAGAGTTCGCAGCTGCTGTGAGAGAGAGAAAGTGAAGATACTATGTTCTTGGAAAAGTTGCCACACTTTTAAAAAGATTTTATTTATTTGAGAGGTAGAGATACAGAGACAGTGAGAGAGAGAGACAGAGAGAAAGGTCTTCCTTCCATTGGTTCACTCCCCAAATGTCCCCAATGGCTGGAGCTGCCCCAAAGCCAGGAGCCAGGAGCTTCTTCCCACGTGGGGGCAGGGGTCCAAGGACTTGGGCCATCTTCTACTGCTTTCCCAGGCCATAGCAGAGAGCTGGACTGGAAGAGGAGCATTCCATATGGAATGCAGGCGCCGCAGGCAGAGGATTAACCTACTGCACCACGGCACTGGCCCCCACACTTTACATTTATTGTGTTTCTTTTTTGACAGGCAGAATTAGACAGTGAGAGAGACAGAGAGAAAGATCTTCCTTCCGTTGGTTCACCCGCCAAATGGCCGCTACAGCCGGCGCCGCGCCGATCCGGAGCCAGGAGCCAGGAGCCAGGAGCCAGGTGCTTCCTCCTGGTCTCCCATGCAGGTGCAGGGCCCAAGCACTTGGGCCATCCTCCACTGCCCTCCCGGGCCACAGCAGAGAGCTGGACTGGGAGAGGGGCAACCGGGACAGAACCTAGAACCCCGTGTGCCGGCGCTGCAGGCGGAGGATTAGCCTAGTGAGCCACTGCACAAGTGCATTTTGTTTCCTTTCAAACCTAAGGCAAAGGGATGGTAACTCTAGTGGCCGTCTCTTTCTTAGGTAGCATGTGTGCAATGCCAAGGAACCAGGGCTGGCATTGCTTCCCCAGCCTCAGAGGTGCACCGGGGCTCTGGTGAGACATTGCAGGGTTGTACATCTGGCTGGCTGTGCAGAACCTGAGCTGGGGAGGATTAGGAGACTGATTCTAGCAAGGAGCAGTCATATCTGTCACTGAGATGTGTGGTGGGGAACAGAAGGGGCTCATATGGATACCCAAATTTTCCCCATAACTCATTTCTTCCACATTAAAAAACACCAAAATATATAACAGAGACCTTTTTGCAAAAAGCAAAGCACTTTTAGTCGCTTAACCCACACTAGTCTAACTTCTGACTCGGTGAATATGAATAGGTCATTTTGCTGGCGAAAGCTACTACTTTGATTGGACATTGGCAAAATTAAATTGTTATGGTACTTAGAGTTGCTGTAGCTAATCCTCTACAACATAAAAATGGATGAATCCATAGTGTGTTAGCTGGGGTGGGCGTTGTGGCATAGTGGGTTAAGCCACTGCCTGCAAAGTTGGCATCCCATACAAGTGCCAGGTTGAGTTCCGGCGGCTCCATTTCTGATTCAGCTCCCTGCTAAAGGCTTGGGAAAGCAGCAGAGAGGACCCAAGTACTTGGAACCCTGCCACCCACGTGGGAGACCCGGATGAAGCTCCTGGCTCCTGGCTCCTGCCTGGCCCAGTTCAGCAGACAGAAGATCAATCACTCTCTTTCTCTTTCCCTCTCTCCCTCTCTTCCTCTCTCTCTGTAACTCTGCCTTTCAAATACATAAAATAAATCTTAAAAAAAAATAGTGTGGTGGCTGTCTTTCCAGTCACTGGCAGTCAGAACACGTGTAATATTCTCTACCTAGTCTGTAGCTGTAACTGTGATGTACAGGCAAAGCAAAATGTTCTTGAAAGTATGGAAACAAACAATGCACTGATATTAGGATTTACACTTCCATATTTTTATTTTATAGAAGGCTATTTGCTGACTATTGGTAGCCTCTAGTTCAGTCTGTGTTATTTAAATTCTAATGCATGAATTATTTGGACTGAATTCATTCCTTGAATGTGAACAATGGTTGTAAATTATATTTTACAATATTTTTTCTGGCTTTATTATAAGAATTTCTAGTTGGGGGGCTGGTGCTGTGATGCAGTAGGTTAATCCTCTGCCTATGGTGCCAGTGTCCCATATGGGCTCTGGTTCTAGTCCTGGCGGCTCCTCTTCTGATCTAGCTCTCTGCTGATGGCCTGGGAAAGCAGAGGATGGCCCAAGTGCTTGGGCCCCTGCCACCCATGTGGAGACCTGGAGGAGGCTCCTAACTCCTGGCTTCGGATAGGCCCAGCTCCGGTCGTTGTGGCCATTTGGGGAGTGAACCAGCGAATGGAAGACCCCTCTCTGTGTCTTTCCCTCTCACTGTCTGTAATTCTACCTGTCAAATAAATAAATAAAAAATCTTTAAAAGAAATTTCTAGTTGGTCAATGATTTAATCATACCATAATTTAATGAATCTGTTTATTCTCTTCCTTTCAAATGTTTGTACTTTAGATGTTGTTACTGGATGATGAATTTTCCTTGTACGCTTGATAGTATTGTAATAAAAAGCATGTAAAGTGTACCAAAGAATTAAAAATAATAACTAACCATGTTGCAATGAAAATTCTTGTGCATGCTTTTTTTGTGCCTCAGCTAAAAGATTTCTCCAAGATAAGCATGAAGAAGTGAAATGACTGGATCAAAAAGACAACATAGGGACCAGCATTGTGGTGTAGTGGGCTAAGCCTCCTTCTGCAGCGCCGGCATCCCAAAGAGATGGTGGTTCGAGTCCCGGCTGCTCCACTTCTAATCCAGCTCCCTGTTATTGCAACTGGAATAAAAGAAGATGGCCTGAGTCCTTGGGCCCCTGCACCCACGTGGGAGACCCGGAAGAAGCTCCTGGCTCCTGGCTTCAGATCAGCACACCTCTGGCCATTGTGGCCAATTGGGAAGTGAACCAGGGGATGGAAGGCCTTTCTCTCTGTCTCTCCCTCTCTCTGTCTGTAACTTTACCTCTCAAATAAATAAATAAATAAATCTTTTTTAAAAAGACAACATATTTTGAAATTTTAATACACAATGCTCAGTTGTCATGTAGAAAAATTATTACAGTTTACACACCTCTGCCCCAGCGGTGAATAATTACTTCCCTAAATTCTTACCTACACTGGATAGTAACCATTTTAATATTTTGACAATGTAATGGTTGAAAGAAATACCTCATTATTTGCATTTCCCTAATTATTAGCGAGGCTAATAAATATTTTCTTATGTTTGTCGGTCATTATTTTTCTCATTTTGTAACTTGCCTGCTCATATCTATTTTCCAGTTGGATGATTTGTCTGATTATTGAATTTTGTAGTCTGGATATAAATCTTTGTGACACGTGAGGGAATTTTTTTGCAGACTTTTGATTACTTTTAAATTTTGTTTATGGGGTCTTTTAGGATACAGTTGTTTTAAATGATGATGTATTCAAATGCATCAATAGTTTCTTTTATGGCTTTTGCTTTTTGCATCTTGCCTAGCCACTCCAAAATTAGAAACTTTATTGTATTTTCTGGTGCTACTGTAGGATATATTGTGTTTCATTCTGTAATTCACCTGGAATTTGTTTTGGTGATCATTTTTCCAAGTCATTAAATATTCTTACAATATTACCTTTAATAAATAATAATCAATTATTTAATAAATAACAATTAGTTATTTGTAATTGTTATTGTTTTAATAGTTATTGTTTTAATAAATAATAACTGGTTATTATTTTCCACAGGACTTTTAAAAAGATTTATTTAGTTATTTATTTATTTAATTTATTTGAAAGAGTTACAGAGAGGCAGAGGGAGGGAGAGAGAGAGAGAGAGAGAGAGAGAGAGAGAGAGAGAAAGGTCTTCCATTCACTGGTTCATTCCCAAATGGCCTCAATGGCTGGAGCTCTGGTGATCCAAAGCCAGTAGCCAAGAGCTTCTTCCAGGTCTCCCACGTGGGTGCAGGGGCCCAAGCGCTTGGACCATCTTCTGTTGCTTTTCCAGGCCATAGCAGGGAGCTGGATCAGAAGTGGAGTAGCCAGGACTTGAACTGGCTTGAGATGCCAGCGTTGCAGGCAGTGGCTTTACTCGCTAAGCCACAGCACTGGCCCCTCCTAGGACTTTAAACATTTTCTGTACATTCTTAATCTTTATCAAAAACCAAATTCCCAAGTACAAAAAAGTGTGTGTCAGTGTAAATCATCTTTTCAGTAGTCCTGAAATCCATACCAGCCCCAATACCAAACTATTCTTTTAGTTTGCACATAATAGGTGTACATATTTATGGAGTGCAAAATGGTGTTTAGACACATGATACATTATGTAATGATCAAATCAAGGTAATTAGGATATCCATCACCATACATTTATCATTTCTTTCGGGGAGAGCATTCAAAATCTCCCTTCCAGGAGCTAGCATGCAGCTCAGCAGGTTAATTTGCTGCTTGTGTAGCAGGCATCCCTTATCAGAGTGTGGGTTCCTGGCCCAGCTACTTTGCTCTCCATTCAGCTCCCTGCTAATGTGCCTGGGAAGGCAGCAGAGGATGGCCCAAGTCCTTGGACCCCCACCATCCACCTGGGAGACCTGGATGGAGTTCTAAGGTCTTGGCTTTGGCCTAGCCCAGCCTTGGCTGTTGCAGTCATTTTGGAAGGGAATCAGTAGATGGAAGATTCTTTCTCTTTCTCTCTCTCGCTCCCTCCCTCCCTCCCTCCCTCCCTCCCTCCCTCCCTCCCTCCCTCCTTCCCTGCCTGTACCACATTGCTCTCCTTTCAAGTGAATAAATAAATATTTAAAAAAAGAATTTAAAAAAAGACATGGGGCCAGCACTGTGGCTTAGCGGGTAAAGCCGATGCCTGCAGTGCTGGCATCCCCTATGGGTGCCAGTTAGAGTCCCATCTGCTCCACTTCCGATCCAGCTCTCTGCTGTGGCCTGGGAAAGCAGTAGAAGATGCCCCAAGTCCTTGAGCCCTTGCACCTGCGTGGGAGACCCAGAAGAAGCTCCTGGTCCCTGGCTCCTGGCTTTGGATCAGCCCAGCTCCAGCCTTTGTGGCCATCTAGGGAGTGAACCAGCGGATGGAAGATCTCTCTCTCTCTTTCTCCCTCTCTGCCTCTCCCTCTCTGTAACTCTGTCTCTCAAATAAATAAATAAATAAATATTTTAAAAATCTCTTCCAGCGTGTTGAAAGATATATTAACTATAAGTACCCTGGATGGCAGTAGAACATACCAGAACCTATGCCTCCTCTCTAATAGTAACCTTGTACACATTGGCCAACTTCTTCTCATTCTTCCTTCCCCTCTTCAGACTTTAGCAACCACTATTCTACTCTCTACTACCATGAGGTTAATATTTTTAGATTCCACATATGAGTGAGATCATGCAGCATTTATCTTTCTGTTTCTGACTTTTTTCACTTAACATCCTCTAGGTCCATCCAAGTTGTTGGGAATGGGAGGATTTCTTCCTTATTTATGACTGAATAGTAATTCACTGTGTGTTTATTCAAGGATACTTAAGAAAGTTCATGGAAACTGGAATTAAAAGTTAAGCTTATTTTGTGCAAAAAGTTGTAAAATCCATGTATAGTTTTTTTTTATAATAGGCATTCTATGAGTTTTTTTGAACAGCCCTCACAGCCTATATTTCAAGATTTTTTTGCAAGGCGGGCACTGTGGCATAGTGGGCTAAGCCTCCACCCTCGGCACCAGCATCCCATAAGAGTTCTGGTTCTAGACCTAGCTGCTCCTCTTCCAATCCAGCTCTCTGCTATGGCCTGGGAAAGCAGTAGAAGATGGCCCAAGTCCTTGGGCCCCTCCACCTGTGTGGGAGACCCAGAAGAAGCTCCTGGCTCCTGGCTTCAGATCTGTGCAGCTCCTGCCATTGTGGCCAACTGGGGAGTGAACCAGTGATGGAAGACCTCTCTCTCTCTCTCTGCCTCTCCTTCTCTCTGTGTGTAACTCTGTCTTTCAAATAAATAAATAAATTTTGGGGCTGGCGCTGTGGCATAACGAGTTAAGCTGCCGCCTGTAGTACCGGCATCCCATATGGGTGCCGGTTCAAGTCCCAGCTGCTCCACTTCTGATCCAGCTCTCTGCCATGGCCTGGGAAAGCGGTAGAGGAAGGCCCAAGTCCCTGGGCCCCTGCAATCGTGTGGGAGACCCAGAGGAAGCTCCTGGCTCCTGGCTGCGGCAAACTGGGGAGTGAACCAGAGAATGGAAGGCTTCTCTCTCTCTCTCTGCTTCTCCTTCTCTCTCTGTGTAACTCTGACTTTCAAATAAATAAAATAAATCTTGAAAAAAAAAAAGATTGAATTCCTGACATCCCAAGTGGCAGCTTAATCTGTTGTGCTACATTTGTATATTTTGAAGTCGGGTAGTATGATACCTCCAACATTCCAGCATTTTTTTCCCACAGAATTGCTTTGGGCAACATGGGATCATTCATGATTCCACATAAATTTTAGGACTTTTTTTCTATTTCTGTGAAGAATTTCATTATTATTTTGATAGAAATTATAAAATTGATAGAAATTTTGATAGCAATCTACACATTACATAGTATGGACATTTTAACAGTATTAATTCCCTCAATCCAAAAACATGGAATACTTTTCCATTTATTTATGTCTTCTTCAATTTCACTGATGGGTGTTTAAAAATGTTTTATGTGATTATGCCCATTTTACAGGTTAGAAAGCTGTGTTAATTTAACTAGCAGTCAATCTATAAGAAATTCCCTAAGGATACTCAGAAATAAGTAGATAAGGCAATGAAAGATTATGGGTGTCCTAACATGTCAATATTTAAAGATTTAACTTATTTCTTAATTAGTTGCATAGGGTAGGTGTTCCTTTAAATTGTCATGGAATTTTAATTATTTTAGAACAATGAACATCCTTGTAGACAGACCTTTGCACATATGTGTTCTTTAAGACAAATTACTAGAATGGAAATGCAGTAAAGGTTATGCATATTTTACAATCGGATAGATAATGCCAAATTTATATTCACAGTACTAGAGTATGAGAGTGATGCTCCTCTTAAACCCTTGCTAATGTTGTATGTTTTCAATAATATTTTTGCTTTTCTAGTCTGACACTTACAAAGTGATATGTCAATCTTTACATCAATCATTATATTGATTTTTGGTGAGGTTGAGCATCTTTAATTTTTTCCCGAGCTATTTATATAATTATTCATCTTTTAAAAAATTTTATAGCCTGTTTGTGTTTTTTGCCTATGTATTTTGTTGAATAGTCTTGTTGAGTTAGGATTAGCACTTTTTATATTGTGGATAATAACCTTTTGTCTTTCTGTAACACATAGTTTCCTCAATTTGTTGTCTTTGAACCTTGTGTATTTAAACCATATGTTTCTGATTTTGATGTACGGTACAAATGCAAGGTTCTGACTTTCATTTTTTCCCAAGAACCATCCAATTGTTCCTATATAATTATTGATATTACACATAATCATCTGAAATTCCCCCTTTAACAAATACTAAATTCCCAGACATTTAGAGGTCTATTTCTAGACTCTTCCAATTCATTGTGTAGTGGCTAATAGTGCCATTTCTGGGCCAGACTAGCTGGGTTTTTACCCAGCCTGTTCATTTATAGTTTCCTCATCTGTACAATGGAAGTAATAGTATCCAATTCATAGGTTTGCTAGATGTGTTCACTCATGAATAATTGCTAGAACAGTCTCTGGCACAGAATAAGTACTTAGTGTTTTTATACAGTTTATTATTTTAAATATTTACTGTTGCTTATTATTGTTCACAGTACACAATCACACCTTTATGTATGATATTTTATCACCTTGCTGTAGAATAACTCCTAAACAACTTGAAGAATTTATAGGTACCATGTGGCAAATCTATTTATCCCAACCTTATATCTTATTCAAGTTAGGTAACTTAATCCTAGTTTTTATAAATATTTGTTTATTTATTCACTTGAAAGGCAGAGTTATGGAGAGAGGGAGAGAGAGAGAAAGAGAGAGAGAGAGAGAGAGAGAGAGAGAGAGAGAGGGAGAGAGAGAGAGAGAGAAAGTTACCAGTGAGTAACACTATTTACAATAACTCTGAAAAATGAAACACTTAGGTAAAAGTCTAACAAAACATGATCAGTGTCTTTACGTTGAAAACTACAAAAAATACTGTCCAAATACCTAGATAATAGAGAGACACACCATGTTCATGGGTTGAAACACTCAACATAATTAGAGATGTAAGTTCTCCTTAAATTGATTTGTATAGTTAATGCCATTCCTATCAAAATTCCAGCAAGTTTTTTGTAGTTACAGTCGCATGAACCCTAAAATTTATCTGGAAAGGCAAAAGAACTGAAGTAGCCAAAGCAATTTTGAAAAGATTTTAAAAGTTGGAGGAATCACATTACCTTATTTCAGGATTTACTATATAGATACAGTCATCAAGAAAATATGGTATTGCAGAAGAGATGGACGTACATACCAATTGAACAGAATAGGTAATAAAAAAAGTAGACCCACACAAAAATATTTTTTGAAAAGTAATATGGTTTTAAAATTTTTATTTTTTAAATTTTATTGAAAGGCAAGAGAGAGACAGACAGAGAGAGATACAGAGAGAGTTTCCATCTGCTGATGCACTCCCTAAATACCCACAACAGCCAGGGGTGGGCCAGACTAAAGTTAGGAGCCCAGAACTCAATCCAGGTATCCTACTTGGGTGACAGGAGCCCAAGTACTTGAGCCAGCATCTGCTGCCTCCCATTATCAGGAAGCTGAACTGCTAGTGGAACCAGGAGTTGAATCATATATTCCAATTAGAATTTGGGCATTCCAAGTGGCAATTTAAATGCTGTACCAAATGCCTGCCACCGCCCCCCCCCCAACAAATCTTAATGAAAAGCTCATACTTTACACAAAGATTAACTAAAAATGGATCATAGTTCTGAAGGTAACTCCCAACACCATAAGATTTTTCAAAGAAAATATAGGGAAAAATCTTAAACTCCATAATATTGTTGGTAGAAATATAAAATGGTACCCTGGAAAACATCTAACCAGTTTATTATAAACAAATATTTAAAAATTTTATTTATTAATATTTGAAATTCAGAGAGACAGAGATCTTCCATTAGCTGGTTTATTCTCCAAATGCCCACAACATCTGGCACTGTGCCAGGCTGACACCAAGAACCTGAAACTCATTCTGGGTCTCCCATGTGGGTGACCAGGACCCAAGATCTCAAGTGATCATCTGCTGCCTCCAAGGGTGTGTATTGGCAGGAAGCTGGAATCAGAAGCAAAGGTGGGACACGAATCTAGGTTCTCTGTTAGGGGATGCAAGAATCCCAAGCAGCATCTTGACCACTGACCCAAATGCCTGCCTCTTTATAAAGTTAAACACACACTTAACATATGACCCAGAAATTCTAATCCTGGGTATTACCTTAGAGAAATGAACATATGTGTTTAACACAAAACCTGTACTTGGAAGCTTATAAAAACTCTATTCATAATCGCCAAAACCTAGAAATAATCCAAAAATCCTTCAAAGGGTGAATGGACCAACAAACTGTTGTACATCCCTGCAACAAAATACTACTTAATAATAAAAACGACTGACTATGCAACCATTTGGATGAAAAAATATTCTGAGTGAAAGAAGATAATCTTTTACTGTATGTTCTCATTTTTATGACATTTTCCAAAAGACAAAATTACAGTGATGGAGAACAGGGTGTGTGACCTCAAAAATAGCATGATGAAGTTTTTTGGGGGTGATGGGACTGTTCTATCTCCTGATTGTGGAGAATCTGTGTGTGTGTTAAAATTTAAGCAACTCTACTATAATTATAAACCAATTTACTGTGTATTCGGGCCAGAGCTGTGGTGTAGCAGGTAAAGCTGCTGCCTGCAACTCTAACATCCCATATGGGCACTGGTTTGGGTCCAGGCTGCTCCACTTCCAATCCAGCTCTCTGCTAATGTGCCTGGGAAGGCAGCAAAAGATGGCCCAAGTACTTGGCCCCTGCACCCACATGGGAGACCTGGACAAAGCTCCTAGCTTCAGCCTGGCCCAGCCCTGGCTGTTGTGGCCATTTGGGGAGTGAACCAATGAATGGAAGATCTCTGTGTCTCCTTCCCTCTATGTGTAACTCTGCCTTTCAAATAAATAAAGTCAATCTTTAAAAATAATTCATTGTGTATTGATTTTAAAAATACAAAACCAATGATACAGTATTAGAATAACATCTGCTATAGCTGGTGGGTCAGTAAACAATTGCAGCTTTGTCTAACCATTCCTTATCTGGACAATCTCTTCTGGGAATTCTAAGCTCACTATAAAATATCCTAGGTAAGACAAAACCTCTGTGCCCAAATTAAGTAACCCTTTCATGTTCTGCAAGGTGAATCAATCAGAATTTTTTCTGTTTCAAATAACAAAGCCAACAGAAAATGGCTTAACCAGGAAGGCTCTTGTATGTGTTCCCACAAGTCCAAACACAGAGGAATTCCAGGGCTGGTAGTTCAGCAGCACAGCAGTATCATTAAGGACCCAGTTGTCCTCCATCTTATTCTACTGTTGGTCCTTTACAAGATGGCTTCAACTATAACATCAAGAAGCTGGAAGAAAGAACAACTATCACATGTCCCTTTTAACACAAAGAGAAATTCTTCCCTATGCTCTCAGGAGATAGCCCCTCTTATTGGCTAGAAATCATGTTGTAGCCCGTACTTACACCAATAAGTTGACAAGGGAAATAGAATTACTATGATTAGTTCGCTCAGACCAGTGCCACTCATACTGTGGTCCCTGGACTGGTACTAGCCAACACACTCTTGGTTACCAGACTGTCACAACCTAAAAACTGAAATCAAGAATACACATTTAGAACGCTTTATAGCAAGTTGAATAATTCTCACACCTTTTGAATCTATGAAAAATTGGGGGCTTGGATTTGGTGAGTATTCATTTGAAAACCCAAGTTCTCTTGATGCACTGGTTTCCCCTACACAAAAACAAAACTAAATCTCTATTAGGGATGGCTATCTGGTAAGGTATCAACAATGGGGCCCATGCAAAACATGGTGGGGAAGATGTTGCTTCTAGAAACCTTGGGAAATTCTGAACAAGAACAGACTTTGGGTCCAGCACTGTGGAATATGCTCTCTTTTTAACGTTATTAGCACACTCACCTGCACTGCTACAACTCCCAGGTGGCCTCTCTGAAAAGCCACACCTCAAAATCTGCTTCCCAGCTGGCCCAACATTACCTGTGTGTGTGTGTGTGTGTGTTTGATACCAGAGAGATGCTCCTTAGAGAGTTATGATTGATCTACATCTGTTGATGTTGCTCACAAACAAAAAATAAAAACAAAAGAGAAAAAAAAATCCCCTACACATGTCAAATTAGGCATCTCCAGTCAGCTTGCTGAAGGGAATGATTCTGTGGTCTGTGGCATCAGCTTTCGGATGCTTTGAAGTTCAATGTGCAGAATAAAAAACATTTGAGGGGCCGGCGCTGTGGTGTAGTGGGTAAAGCTGCCACCTGCAGTGCCGGCATCCCATATGGGTGCCGGTTCAAGTCCCAGTTGCTCCACTTCCAATCCAGCTCTATACTATGGACTAGGAAAGCAGTGGAGGATGGCTCAAGTCCTTGAGACCCTGTACCCGCGTGGGAGACCTGGAAGAAGCTCCTGGCTCCTGGCATTGGATCGGTGCAGCTCTGGTCATTGCAACCATTTGGGGAGTGAACTAGTGGATGGAAGACCTCTCTCCCCCTCTCTCTGCCTCTGCATTTCTGTAAATCTGCATTTCAAATAAATAAATAAATCTAAAAAAGGAAGTATTTGGTATCACAACTCAGTATGTGTCCTTGTGCATTCATACACATGTGAGTACAAACTTTAACACACACACCCCCTGAAACCAGTGTTTCCCAAAATAGTATTTAGCTTTACTATGTGAATGCACTCCATTAAAAGATCTTTTTTCATTTTTTAATATGTTGATTTTGTCCCACTAAATTAATTTCCCTGCCCACTGATATATAATGACTTGGTTTTTTAAAGAGCTTTTAACATGTATTTATTTGTGTGTTTTAATTTTCATTTGAAAGGCAGAGAGGCAGATAGACAGTGATAGAGTGATCTTTCACCTGCTGCTTCACTCCTGAATTGCTCACAACCACCAGAGCTGGGACAGGCAGAAACCAGGAGGCTAGAATTCAATCCAGCTTTCCCACGAGGATGGCAGAGACCTAAGTACCTGAGCCAGCATCTGCTGCCTACCAGGGTGCACACCAGTAAGAAGCTGCATTGGAAATGGAGTAGCCGGGCCTGGAACCAGACCCTTTAACATGGGATATGGCATCATAAGTGGTGACTTCATTGCTATGCCATATACCCCCACCATGACTTCCATAAAGAGTACGATGTAATGCTTTCCAATTCGAGTGGCTACTAGTAGCTCCATATAGGATGTTGTAGCTCTGTCTGCATCTGACTCAAGACATGGACTCCCAACCCAGGATAATTCCTCTGCACACCTTTTCCTCATCAGCATCCCTCATCTCCAAGATCTGGCCTCTAAATCAGCCGCCTTCGCAGTGAGAAGGCCGGAGGCCCTCCAGCCTGTGCATAGAGCCTGAGTTACCTTAGCAACACTTGGCTGTAATTGACTCCCGCAGTCACCTGCTCCAGCCTAGCTTGCTTCCATGCACTACAGGGTGTGCCCCGCCACCGCCGCTTTCTCCCGCCTTTCCCAGCAATTTCTCCCATCCTCAATGCACAGACAGATGTCTCCTCATTTCTCCCTCCCCCACACGCAATGGATGGTCAGATTCTTGGCACACACCTCCCTTGCACTCTCCACATTGCCAAATACTACTAGCTCTGACGTGATTAAACACGTGGAGATGGATGATTTGCATTTCTTTCAGATCACAAGCAATCTCTAGTTCTGGTCAGTTTAACCCAAAGACAAATGCATCTATAGATAGGGGCTAAGCCTGACAGACAAAGCCTAGGCGGGGACTGTAGCCCTTCCGGAAAGAAACAGTTGGACACTCCGTCCAGCTGATTGTGCCATAAAGAAATTCACATCCATGTGGCCAGAATCTTTGCACTTTTCCAAAGAAGTCATAAAATCTGGGATTTTTCTGTGAACTCTACCAATTTTTATAAGCCAATGAGTAATGAAAACATATTTTTGACAATTTTTGTGGGCCAAATCAAACACATCTGTGGATTGGATCTGTTCAGCAGGCTACCAGTTTGCAAGCTCAGTTTCAGGCTCCCTCGTATCCTCTGTCTTGTCTTTAGACTTGATGTCCTCTGCCATCTGGGGCCAACAAAAACAAAAAAAACAAAAACAGTAATGGGGCTCAAGTTAGCACTGAAGCACTCTCCCTCCCAGATGGCCTCAGTAATCAGACAAGACTCTCAGGAGATGTTCGTGGGGCAAAACCAGCTTTTTGTTGTTGTTTTTGTTTTTTGTTTTTTTGCTGGGCAGAGGAGTGCCTGCTTTGCAGTCCCCATTGAGCTCCTGCCTCTCTCTATTCCAGAGCTCCCTTGTGCACAGTGCACCTGTGTCTCCTCTCTGACCTTCCATGTGGTCAACCTAGGAGGATAGGGGAAGGGTGCCTTCACCCCCCAACATGTTCCCTTAGGACGGCGCCAAAGTCTAGGCTGGAGGTAAAAGAGTTAGAAACCTTGGTTTGGGCACTGATAAAGGCCTATTCTCCAAATCAGTCTTGTCCACAAGACAATGTTCTGGTCCCTGTTTGATTCTCCTATTTGTACTTCTCAGTTAATTTGGAAGTCAGCAAGAGAGAGTGATGTGATTGTATGAACTTTAGTGAGACCCCGGGGTGGATAGGTGGAGAAGCCTTAAGAAATGGATGCCGTGAGTGGCATTTGTGTGAGGCCGTTCTCTATGGCAGCATGGTGGCTGATCTGCACAGATGTGACAGCTGCCATTTCTTTCCCCCCTAAGTGTGGCCAGACGCATCACTGACTCTGGGAGTTTGTAGCCATTTATATAATGACGGATTTCAGAAGGCACAAAACTATCTTTTTATTATTTATTTATTTGAAAGATAGAGACGGAGAAAGAGAGAGAGAGCAAGAGAGCAAGCATTCATCTACTGGTTCCTTCCGCAAGCACCACAATAGCCAGAGCTAGACCAGGCCAAAGCCAGGACCCTGAAACTCAACCCAGGTCTCCCATGCAGATGGCAGGAACCCAGTTTATTTGAGCCATCACTGCTGCCGTCAAAGGTTGTGCATTAAGCAGGAAGCTAGAACGGAGAACAGAGCCAAGACTCAAACCTAGGCACTCCAATAAGGCGCGTGGGCATCCTGAGAGAGATTTTTTTTGTTGTTTTTAAAGATTTATTTATTTATTTATTTATTTATTTATTTATTTATTTTAAAGTCAGAGTTACACAGAGAGAGAAGGAGAGGCAGAGAGAGAAGCCTTCCATCTGCTGGTTCACTCCCCAATTGGCCGCAACGGCTGGAGCTGCACCGATCTGAAGCCAGGAGCCAGGAGCTTCTTCCGGGTCTCCCACGTGGGTGCGGGGGCCTAAGGACTTGAGCCATCTTCTAATGCTTTCCTAGGCCATAGCAGAGAGCTGGATTGGAAGTGGAGCAGCCAGGACTTGAACTGGTGCCCATATGGGATGCTGGTACTGCAGGCAGCAGCTTTACCCGCTACACCACAGTGTCAGCCCCGAGAGAGATCTTGCTGTATCAATAACTGCTTTTAGTAGGCAGTGTCAGAAAGCAGAGCTTTCACAGGTTTTTGATTTTATGCTATGGCTGGCATTTGAAAGCCACGGAGCTCATGCGACCCTAAGTGGAAACAGGCTGGACATGTTTTGTGACTGAGGCAAGGGTTAGAGTATCGGAGAAAAAAATATATTAGTCTTGGTTAAGGTTCACTTCAAAACATAGCTTCGTTAGTCAGGCTTTCTCACCATCAGAGGACTGAAAAAAAAATGACTTCTTTTCCATTATTTCTCAACCAGGACTATAGGCCGAGACTTTAAACTACCAAAATAGCCAAATTCCATGTAGGCCACAAAGTCCTAAAGGATAAGATTATATTTTCTACATTTTAGCAGGTGGCATTCTATCAGTGCTGTTTCTCTATCTTGCTTTGAATTGCATTTTATTACAGAGGCAGGCAAAAAAAAGAAGCCAGAGATGCCTTCTTGAATTTTTGTGGCACATCCTCAGACTTGTAGGCTCACTCCTGTACCTCCACCTCCACATGGTCTTGGGTGGACTCTTTTTTTTTTTTTTAAAGATTTTTGTTTATTTATTTGAGAGGTAGAGTTACACTCAAAGAGAGGGAGAGACAGAGAGAAGTCTCCCATCCACAGATTTCACTCCCCAAATGACCTCAACAGTCAGATCAGGGCCAGGTCAATGCCAGGAGCCAGGAACTCCATCCTGGTCTCCCACATGCGTGGCAGGGGCCTAAGAACTTGGGCCATCTTCTGTTGCTTTTACAGGTGCATTAGTGGGGGGCTGTATTGAAAGTGGAGTAGCTGGGACTGGAACTGGCACCCACAGGGGATGCCAGCATTGCAGGTGGCAGCTTTACCTGCTGTGCCACAAGGCAGGCTTTGTCTTTGGATTTTAAAGATCTAGACTGTGAGTTTGACTTAGGAAAGCAGGTGACTTTTTATCAAGGTACAGATAGAAGAATGGGAGTGCTCATCAAACAAAGGATATATCTTCTTATATTTAGGTGAAGAAACAAGTCACAAAATCTTCAAAATTCCAAAGACTCAGCCAAAACAAACAAACAAAACAAAAAACTTTAAAGACTACCTTCTCTATGAATATGGTTTGTTCACAAAATCAAGAAAGTACTATATTTCTTTCAAAAGAATGCTTCATACTGATTTATTTGTGGGAGGATATGATATCTGGGATTGCTTTAAAATGCTCCAGAAAATAATTATCAAAAGATGAATTTAAGTTGACAAAATATTGATAACTGTCAAAGCTCAATGATTCATTCTACTTGTCATAGGGGCTCATTATAGTACCTTCTCTAATTTTTTGGATGTTTGAAATTTCCCATAATAAAACATTAGGAAAAAAAATGAAATGAGCTTTGTTCTTAGTGTGCGAACAAAAGCAGCGAGAGAATGAAAGAAGAAAATACAGAAAGATACACTGTTTAAGCTTGAGAACAAGAAGGGTTTTCATAGGAAAATGTGAGCTTGGAGAACAAGCTAAACTGACACAAAAAGCAGAGCTACATTCAGGATCTGAACATTCTTAAAGATGTAACCAGGAGACAGGGAGATAGTTTTCATTGCTACTGGGTCATAGAGTTTGGCTGAGTCCAAAAGAGACTGGGCACGAATTGGAAAGAAAGAGTCAAGCATCGAAATTACTGTACAGGTGAGAGTCCACATCTACAATGCTATTAAGCAGTTTCCTCTTAAAGGTGCAATAAGGAGTCCATATTTAAAACAATTGAGAAAAACAACACTTAGTAAAAAGAATGCTCCCCTCCCCCCAAAATATCCACACTTTAATCCCTAGAACCTGTGAATGTATTGCATGACAAAAGGGACTTTGCAGTGGTAATTAAGGGCACAACCTTTAAGACAGGGAGACTTTGCAGGTAGGCTTGATCTCATTTTAGCATGAGAACCTACCCTGGTAGATGTGGCAGAAGGAGAATCCAGAGAGATTCCAAGAGTAACATGCACAGGCCACGTGCAAAGATAAAAGAGAAGCCTTGAGGAGCCCAGGGTGGGTCCCAACCAACAGGCCACAGGGTCCTTGGTTTTATCAGCACGAAGAGCTGAATTTTGAAACACGGAAGAAGATTCTTTCCAGAGCTTCCCAGTAAGATTCCAGCTGGCCGAATCTTTGATTCTGACCTTGCGAAACTTAGAGCAGAGAAACCAGTCAAGTCAATTCAGACTTCTGACCTACAGAACAAATATGTCATTTTAAGCCTCTAGATTTGTGGTAATATGTTCCAATAGCAATAAGGAAACTACTACTCAGCATCATATTAAGTGAGCACATAAAATCTGGACAGATTTATGGAGGGAAGACAGAGAAGATCATTGTAAAATATGTCGTACATTTTAGATGCGTTTCAAGGCAGCACAGTTATGGGTGGGGAAGCGGGTATGACATGTCCTTATGGGCACATGTTCAGGATATGTATTGTATTAGGACTCCAAGAAAAGGAAAGAGGGAAGATGAGACCTTCTATGGTGAATCAGTGATAGATTAAGACTAGAACAGATGTTGATTTTAGTGGGAGAATATCTTCTAGTGGAGGGATGCAATTCTGATGAGGTGACACTGGACAAGAATTTGTTGAATTGTGCTTTTGCCTGGCCCAGAATTTTCTGACTACAATGTCTTTCAGTATGGTGACCCTCACAAGACAAAATGTAAGACTGTTAGGGAAATGAATGCCTGGGTCTGAAAGCAAAATTAAAGAAAAAAAAGGGGGAACCGGTACTGTGGTGTAGTGGGTAAAGCCTGCAGTGCACCCATTTGAATCCCGGCTGCTCCACTTCTGACCAAGCTCTCTGCTATGGCCTGGGAAAGCAGTAGAAGAAGTAGAAGATGGCCCAAGTGCTTGGGCTCCTGCACCTGCGTGGGAGACCCAGAAGCTCCTGCTGACTCCTGGCTTCAGATCAGCACAGCTCCAGCCATTGCGGCCATTTGTAGAGTGAACCATTGGATGGAAGATCTCTCTCTCTCTCTCTCTCTCTCACTCTCACTCTCTCTCTCTGCCTCTGCCACCTCTCTGTAACTCTATCTCTCAAATAAATAAATCTTTTAAAAAAAGAAAAAAAAAGGGAGGGAACATGCTATGATTCAAAGTAGTAGTCATCATGTCAGATGCTGCTGAATGTTCTCCAGTGTCTGTTCTTACTCTCTCTCAAAGTACAGATGGTCTCCAACTTACCATGGTTCTCCTTAGGATGTTTCAACTTTATGTTGGTGTAAAAGCCATGTGCGTTCAATAGAGCTCATAGTTCAAGTTTTGAATTTTGATCTTTTCCCCAGGTTGGTCATATGCAGTACACTCCTCCTGGGAGGCTGTGCAGGGGCAGTCAGCATAGCTCCCAGGCAGCCATGCAGTCATGAGGGGAAACCACTGACACTACAGTGTGTGGTGTTGACAACATTTTTTTTTTGCTATTTTGTGTTCTCTTATCCCATCTGGTTTACAAAGTGCCCATCTGGGGCTGGCACTGTGGCATAATGGGTAGGGCTGCCGCCTGCAGTGGCATCCCATATGGGCGCCGGTTCTAGTCCCAGCTGCTTCCCTTCTGATCCAGCTCTCTGCTATGGCCTGAGAAAGCAGTAGAAGATTGCCCAAGTCCTTGGGTCCCTGCACCCACATGGGAGACCCAGAGGAAGCTCCTGGCTCCTGGCTTTGGATCAACGCAGCTCTGGCCATTGCAGTCAATTGGGGAGTGAACCAGCAGATGGAAGACCTCTCTCTCTCTTTCTCTCTCTGCCTCTCCTTCTCTCTGTGTAACTCTGACTTTCAAGTAAAATAAATAAATCTTTAAAAAAAAAGTGCCCATCTGTGTGTGTGTGTGTGTGTATACATGATTCAATGCTTTATCATAAAATAGGCTTTTTGTTAGGTGGGTTTGCCCAACTATAGAGTAATGGAAGTGTTCTGAGAAGGTTTAAGTTAGGCTTAGCTAAGCTATGATGTTCAGTAAGTTAGTTGTGTTAAATGAATTTCCAAGGTATGATATTTTCAATGTGCAATGGGCTTATCAGAATGTAAGTCAAGGAGCGTCTGTAATTATTTTTTTAAAAGATTTATTTATTTATTTGAAAGGCAGAATTACAGAGAAGCAGAGGCAGAGAGAGAGAGGTCTTCCATCCACTGGTTCACTCTCCAAATAGCCACAATGGCCAGAGCTGGGCTGATCTGATGCCAGGAGCCAGGAGCTCCTTCTGGATCTCCCACGTGGGTGCAGAGGCCCAAGGACCTGGGCCGTCTTGTACTGCTTTCCCAGGCCATGACAGAGAGCTGGATCAGAAATGGAGCAGCTGGGTTTGTAACCGGCACCCACATGGGATGCCAGCACTGCAGGCTGGGGCTTTACCCGCTAAACCACAGCGCTGGCCCCTGTAATTATGTTTTTAGGTATACACACACCTCTCCTGCTCAAGACTGCATTTTTCATTCCCATTGCAGATAGATGTGAACAAATGTTGGCCGATGGGATGTTACTGGAAATGATATGTACAACTTTGGGGTCCAGTCTTGAAGGTGAGAGGTAGACCCTCTTCCCTTCCCTTCTTCATCCTGCTGACTACAATGTAAAGCCCCATGTATCATATGGCTGGGAGCATCATTCCAGTGATGATGATAATGAATGACTCTCTGGATTAACCACACAGACACGTTGCCACAGTAGCCCTGTAGTGACTTCTTCTGATCTCTTACATCTGAGGGAAATACATTTCTGCTTTTCTTAAACCTCTGGCGATTGTGTCACTCTCCCAAGCAGCTGGACCTATAGCTTAGCTAATAAAGCCATGTGCATATAAGGTAACAAAAGCTGTCCCATCTAAGCAGATTAAGGAGTTCAAAACGTGACTGAACTTGTGGCTTAAGAGAGTGATTTGATCATTCGTCAACAACTTGCCTTCAGTCCTGTTTTAAATACCTATAAATCTAGTGTAAAATGGTCCCAGATTTTTATTGGGAAAAACCTCAAACATTTTAGAAAAGTTCAAATTGGTACAATGAATATTCTGCTCACTACTTAGTTTCAACAATTTTTAACATGCCACATTTGCTTCATCTATTTATCTATCATTTATATTTCTAATATTTTTAAAGATTTATTTGAAAGGCAGAGTTTAGAGAGAGAGAGAGATCTTCAATCCTCCACTGGTTCACTCCCCAAATGGCCACAACAGCCTGAGCTGGGCCAGGCCAAAGCCAGGAGTCAGGAGCTTCTTGCAGGTCTCCCACAAGGGTGGAAGGGGCCCAAGCACTTGGATCATCTTCTGCTGCTTTCCTAGGCACAATAGCAGGGAGCTGGATAGGAAGTGGAGGAGCTGGGACTCGAACTGGCCCTTTTTCAGTTTATCGCAGGCGGTGGCTTTATCCATTATGCCACAACGCTGGGCCCAATATTTTTAAACATCTAAAAGTGAGTTGACTGCATCATCCCTAAATACTTCAATGTGCATGCTGAATGAGCATTCTCCTACACAGCAACAAAACCTTTATCACACCTAAGAAATGAACCATGGTGCTGGCGCTGTGGCGTGGAAGGTTAAGCCTCCACCTTCAGTGCCGGCCTTTCAAATAAAACTTAAAAAAAAAAAAAAGAAATGAGCAATAATATTCTAACAACAATAAATATAATCCAATAATATCTAGACCATATGGAAATTTCCCTAATTATTTTCCAAATTCTTTTCATAGGTTTATAAAATGCCCAGGATTTGGGGTGGGTGTTTGGCCTAGTGGTTAGATGTCTGTATCCCATATCCATATCAGAATGTCTGGCTTTGACTTCCAGTTCTAGCTCCTGATTTGAGCTTCTTGCTAATGTAGACCCTTGGAGCTAGCAGTTATGACTCAAGCAGCTGGGTTCTTACCACCCATGTAGGAGACCCAGGTAGAGTTCTCAGCTCTGAACTTCAGCTCCCCTTCACCCTCCGCCAGGGCAAGCATTTGGGAAGTGAACTAGCAGATGGGGGGGGGGCGTCTTTCCCTCCCTCTCTCTTTCCCCCTCCCCTCTCCCTCTCAAATAAATTATTTAAAAAACCAGTATCTAGTCAAGGTTCATGCATTAGCTTTTGTTTTGTCTCTTCAAGTTATTTGAATTTAGAATCACCATCCCACCTTTTTTTTTTTTTTTTGACAGGCAGAGTGGATAGTGAGAGAGAGAGACAGAGAGAAAGGTCTTCCTTTTTGCCGCTGGTTCACCCTCCAATGGCCACTGTGGCCGGCGCATCGCGCTGATCCGAAGCCAGGAGCCAGGTGCTTCTCCTGGTCTCCCATGCAGGTGCAGGGCCCAAGGACTTGGGCCATCCTCCACTGCCTTCCCGGGCCATAGCAGAGAGCTGGCCTGGAAGATAGAATCCGGCGCCCCAACCGGGACTAGAACCCGGTGTGCCAGCGCCGCAAGGCGGAGGATTAGCCTGTTAAGCCACGGCGCCGGCCTCCATCCCACCTTTTTATAAAATAATGTAAAAGTTTAAAAAATGGACAGCTACCCATGGAAACAGAAAGGGAGCTCTCCACGGCTTAGAAGCAGAGTGAGAATCCATAAAGGACAGACAGGTGTGAATGCAGGGCATGAAGCAGCCAGAGTGACACAGGCCTTAGAGGCTTGGAGTTTCAGTTCCTCTTTTAGGTAGAGGAGCCAAGGCCCTACAAGTGTCAGGAAATCAGCCTAGAGTGAGCAACACTTGACACACGAGCATCAACAAAACACTTAGTAATCCTTTCTCATCCATTAGACACTCAAATAGCTCAAATCTCCACAAGTGTTGGGAAGAATAGGAGGGAATAAACACACCCCTACACAGCTGGTTCAATTCCTTTGGAGAGCAATTTGTCCAGATGCTGTCAACAGACAAAATGTGGTGATGTACGGTGGAGCACTGCACAGCAGTGGTGCTAGAACTACCTACAGCTGGGTGGGTGCATCTCACAAGCATAATGTTGAACAAAAATGATATTACTATGTAAATTAATATGCACAAAAATGCTGCATGCAGTTTATGGATGTATATGTGTTTGTGGAGTATAAAAATAGATGAGAAAAGATAATGATTGCTTCAGATAAGGATGGCAATATAAGTGGTGGTTAAATGGACAAGCTTAGCTGTATCTCAGAGTTTTTAATCACAGGAAGCGAGTATTACAAAATATCTACATTTCTGGGTGATAGGACTGTGGGTTTTTATTACAATATTCTTTGTACTTTTTCTATAGCTTTCATTTTTCACAATTGAAAAGAAATAGGAAATGCAGGTGCGCCTCCTACAAGGAGAAAGGATGCCAGAGGAATAGACAGAAAGAACTATTTCTGCTGTTGAAGTTCTATGTCAGGCCTGGAAAACGGAAAGGCCTTTTTGCGAGGGTAGCAAGCCCAAGCCAGAGGAATTTTTCCTCACCAGGACCCAAGGTCACAAGCTTTTGAATAGCAGTCTAGGATTCCACTGAGGGTAATTTGTCAGGTAAAATACATTGCAATCAGAGGGAAAACCACCATTAAGAGGCAAGGTTCATACAATCAAGAAATTCCAGAGCAAGAGGCATTGGCAGTGACCACTGAGGCTCAAGACTAGATGCCAAGGGAAGACAACGTGCAGGAATGATCCCCCCAAGATGGCCAGGCCCTAACCCCTACAACCTGTGAATATATTACCTTAAAGGGCCAAAGAGAATGTGTATAAATGATTAAGGTGAAGGACTTTGAGATGGGCAGATTATCCTGTGTGAGCCCAATGCAACCACAAGAGTATTTTTTTTAAAGAAGTTTTTTCTTTCTTTTTCTTCTTTTTTTAAAGATTTATTCATTTTACTTGAAAGTCAGAGTTACACACAGAGAAAAGGATCAGCGGGGGGGGGGGGGGTTCTTCCATCCACTGGTTCACTCCCCAATTGACCGCAATGGCCGGAGCTGCACCAATCCGAAGCCAGGAGCCAGGAGCTTCTTCAGGTCTCCCACATGGGTGCAGGGACCCAAGCACTTATGCCACCTTCTACCGCTTTCCCAGGCCACAGCAGAGAGCTGGATCAGAAGTGGAGCAGCCGGGACTCAAACCAGCACCCATATGGGATGCCGGCACTGCAGGCGGTGGCTTTACCCGCTATGCCACAGTGCCGGCCCCCACACAAGTCTTTACAAATGGAAGATGACAGAAGAAGAGTGGATCACGGGAGAAGCCACGTGGGGAAAACTCTACCCAAGGCTGCTGACTTTAAAGGTGGAGGAGGGGCCATTAGCCAAGGAGTAGAAGTGGCTCCTATTTAGAGCCAGGAAGAAAATGGAAACCTCAGTCCAACCTCCACAAGGAACTGAATTCTAGCAACAGCCCAAATGAGCACAAAACTCTTTCTCAGCTAGAACTTTCAGAAAGCAACAAGCCCACCTTGATCAATGGTCCACTGAAGCCTGCATTGGACTGCTAACCTACGGACTTGTAAGATAATAAATGTGTTTACTCGAGGCCACTGAGTTTGTGGCAATTTGTTGTGGCATCAATGGCAAACAAACACAGCAGGGTTCTGAACCACGCTCAGAGCAAGGCCTACTCCAAAAGGAAGTGGCTGCCCACAAGACAGTGTGACAGATATGTCATAAAACTGAGCCCATCTTCCAGACAATGGTGGGAAGCCAGGAACACAGGATCCAACACAGGGATTTAGGAGACTAGACTTTGAAGTAGGAAGCTTCAGGGGTGACCTGAGTCCTAGGGGCGCAACCTCAGAAATCTCTAACTTTTCAAGAAGACAATGCCACTCTCTGGGAGAGGAAACTGTAAACATGCAGAGAACTCCACCCTCCCCTTGTAATGGCAAACCAAGCGCCAAAATTAGTCTCTTGATAAATCCTAGAATAGATTAAGCTAAAGATTGTGGACCTAGACCACTAGGACAATTGAATTTGTCTTCTGTTGAAGCTGAAAAGAAGGCAAATTCCTCCTTCTCTCCTGTTTGTGATGTTTACCCTTCTTTTTCCCGGATCTCACTATCTCTGCTAGAGCTTTGCTTTCTGACAACAGTGTGAGTCTGGATTCTATTCTGTAATCTTTTCTCATAACATAATTTTGCTTGGAATAAACTACTTCAAGGACCAAGATTTGCTTGAGATTTCCAAGAATGTTTTTCTTTTAAATCAACTTTCATTAATGCAAAATCAGCACGTAGGCCTTGAAGAAAGTTAGGAAACATAGGCAAGCAAAAAACTCAATAAATAATTAAGTAAAACTTCTTCCACCCAGAGATCACCACTGTCAGACCATAGTACATAACTTAGAGGATCTTTCTCTGTGAGTGTGTGTGTGCTCTTATTTTATTACCAAAAAACTGAAATCATACTATGAAATCATCCTATGCATATGTTCTACAGCCTTCTTTTCAATCATCAATCTTTGTTTTGGTAGTTCAGTAGATGTTCAAATTGTCTTAACACCCAGTTCCTATTAGAATTTTCCCAAATGACTTTAAAAATGTCCCTTACAGTTGTGTCATCCAAATCAGTGCCTAATCCAGACCTTACATTGCATTTGTTTCTTATGTCCGTTAAATCTCTTTTAATCTAGCACAGACATCATATTTAACGATATTGATTTGGCAAAGATAACAGGCTATTGGTTCTGCAGAATGCTCCATTTACTGGACTCATTTGGTTGCTTCTTTGTTCCGTTTTCTAAATTTTGCACATGTAACATTGGTCCTGGGGAAATATTATATGCCCAGTTAACCTTTGAACTCTTAGAAAGTGGTACATTTGAGAATCTTTGTATTATAGTAATATTGTCTTGGGGATCCTTCCAGAACATAGGTGATTGTCAGTGCATGACAGCTCAGGTTGTAATGGCTGAAGCAGCTGCCATTCTTCCCATTACTCAGAGCGAGACCCTTCTAAGACTGAGAAGAAACCACAACTAGGGAGGAAATAATTTTAGACTTAAATTCCTCTAGAATTTTGGAATTAATCTTCCTCCTAATAATTTCATGAGTGGAGGGATTTCAGATTGTTCAAGTTTTGGACATTTATATATTATCAGGAACATTTTAATGCCACCATTTGGGCTGAACATGCAATTTCTAGTGAAGTTCATTGGAGAATATGGCTGGGCATAATTCAGAAAAGGGAATATTCCCATAACGAGGATACGAATTATAGCTTAGGATGTAGTAAATGACATTAGATTTAATTCATTTAATGTGCAACTCTGATCCACTTCAGAACTTTTTGGAAGAAAATCAGAGCTGCCCAACTTTGTCCTAAGAGGTATTGGGAAAATGAGCTTATGAAGGTGGAAGCAGCTCTCCCCTGTTGAACTCAAGTCTCCCACTCCTGATGCAGATAGCCACACTCCTAAAGGAGCATGTGCTTTGCCAGTAAATGTAAATAGGGTAAGATAACAAATGTTTGGGGGGTGTTAGAAGAACCATGATCTCCCTTGTCATTATGCCAAATTGTGTCCCTCCACACTTCATGTGCAGAAGCCCTAACCTAGTCCCTCCCAATGTGGTTGTATTTGGAGATAGAGGCTTTAAAGGGGAGCTCTTAACAGATTTAAAATGTTATCAAGTCTTCCTGCCAGCATGCCCTAGAGCAGCAGGCTCAACACCAAGTGGTGATTGCATCATCTCAATAGGAACACTCTCATAATCAATTAAATTCCTTACATTTTAATATTTGGGCGGTACCAACTCATAATTTACAACCCTCTTTCATAATAATGTGTTCACAGAGATGGAGTCTTCTATATAAGGAATGTCATGAAACTATTTCAAGAAGCATCACACAGTCTTTTGCCAGGGCAGAAGATCTGTGAAAGGGACTTTCCGGCATTGCTCAGAACACTGGTCCTGAAGCAGATACCGTGAGGCAATGGTGGGCAGCCTTATAATCTCTAATTTCAGTACTCACAGCAGACTGGACATCTACAAAGAATAGCCTTGCCTGCCATAGAAACTCTGCCTGGGAACACGGCCCTTTAGGACTCCTCAGAAGTGAGACAAATTACTGAAGGAGGTTTAGCTATGTACTGGTCCAAGTCCTTGATGGCAAGCAACAGAAGTGGGCGCTGGAAGATTTAGCCAGTAAAAGAATTCATCAAAAGGATACTGGGCAGCTTCCAGAATCAGTAGGCGGGCTGGAGAAGCAGGTTTGCAGCCAGGAACAACACTCCAACCACGCTGCAGAACTGGTCTGGTGAGGATCCCACTGCAGGACCTCAGAGACTCAGGCTGTGGTGCTCACCACTGTCACCATGCAGGGAGCTCTGTTTTGCTGCGCCTGTTAGCACTGCCTGAGAGACTCTTCTGGGGCCCTTGAGTCTTTGCCTCCAACCCCTAAGACCAAGTCCAGGACGACTGGACCAGTGTCTGGCCCATAACCCAGCTGCAAGGCACAGTGAATGTGGCATTCTTAACTGTGTACAGGGAGATGGGCTCTGCTTCCTTCCAAGAATCAGAAGATGGGGAAGTCCCCAACCAGAGGAAGTGGGTTCAATGCACACCCAGAAAGAATAGCAAATGAACCAGCAAAGGCTGACAGTTGATGGCTGCTGGGTGTCACGTGGCACCAAGTTAGTCATTGCTACCTCATTTGGATGCAGAGGAGAGGAAGACAGAGTGGGCCGACCCTGAGCTGAGGAAATTGATCAAAGAAAGAAACAGGAGCACTACTTCCCCTAAGGCTTAATCTTTTTCTGCTAGATGGAAGGAAACTAGATCCACCCAAAGGGGTGGCTGAAGGACTGGACCAGGAGCTTTAGTGGCCTTTATGAGACAGAGAAAGCAATTGGTGTTGCCTTCAAAATACAACTTCCTTGTCTAGAGAGTCTAGCGTGATGTCTTAGGTGATCTAGCGGTGAGTGGGTGGTGGTGGTAGGTGAGGAGAGAGATTTTTAAAGTGCTTTGTACTTTTCACAGTAAGCAGTTGCCTTTGAACCCTTGATGGGCTGCGCCTGAACACGACTAGGGACAAAGTTAGGCTCCATAGTGTATTTTCTGGTTGCAACTTTTTGGTTCCAAAAGAAGTGTAGGTATCACAATTCTGAGGAGCTTCTGCTGTAAAGTTTTCAGTGTACAAAGTCTCCCCTAACTTTGCATTTCCTGAAAACAGTACTTTAATCAACTAAGGTGCAGAAGTTCCAGACTGGGTCCCACCATCCCTGGGGCGAGCCACTGCCAGAGACTTTACCTGATTTTTATTAAACATGTTTTGGAATGCTTAAAGCCTGGTCAGAAATGACGCTATAAACAAAATGAGGCATTCTTGGCACCCAACTGAAATGTCCCCAGGACATTTTAATGCCATAGGTTTTGCCACTGCTCCTTGAAGTTTGGATATCAAACCTTGGCAGCTCACAGACCTCTGATCTGGGATGGCCAAGGGAGCAAAACAACATGAACATCACTGAGTAGTTGACTACCCTTAGTCCTACTGCTGCTTATCATGAACAAGAAGGGGCCGGGGGTGGAGAGGGGAAGGCAGCTAACAACAGGATAAGGGGCTGAGTGCTGCTCTGAAACTCGAGGCTGCACTGTGAGCTGTCACTAGACAACTAGTTCCTAGCATGTGATAAGGAACCCTGGGCCCCTCTGCTGTGTACAAAGTCTACACAGAAAGTGGGACAAGTCCAGATAAAGTGATCTACCAAGAGAATGTCTTGCTCATAAAGGGATTGATAAGGAAAACTGTCCCCACATTTTCCAGGGCAGATAGGGAATAACATCCTCACTGTCTGGATCCACCCAGATCAGGTGGTTAGGACAAATCCATTGCGTGATACAGCTTTATACAAAGTTGAGGAAAACAACACATAAATCATCCGAGAGCGAGGGGGTTGGGGAATGAATCTGAGTAAGGAGACGGACCAACTGTGTGGCACCCGTTAAGCATGATCCCATGGGGGGAATCTGGAGGTAAGCCCCTAAAGCCCAAGTCCATCCTCCCACTCCCTTCTCCTTGCTGGCTTGGTCCTATTGGGATCATACACTTAAGGAAAGGACCCTACCCCAGCCTTTTGTCTGGTGCTGATGGAGTCTGAAACAGTCAATGCCAATCATTGATGGGCATGTTTGCCTTGCCAGTGATTGATTTAAGAATGGACAAACAACCCAGTCCCAGGACATGAGGGGAATTCTTCTGGGGATAGTTTTGGAAAAGGTTATCCTCAGTAATAATAAAAAGAAAAGATGTGTGGTATGAAACTTGCCTCTTCTTAACAGGATGCTGTCATGTGTGCATGCCATGCTGGCACTGATACAGACATCTTGCAACCAGGAAGCAAGATCTGTTGTCAGCAGAGGAAGGCAGAGAAAAAAGAATGAAAGCCCCTGTGCCTTTGATGATGTCATTTGATTACTGAGTCAATCAGCCCTGAAGCCACCACGCAGGAATTTTTGTACCAGTTCTAGAAAATGACCCATATATTTTTCTCTCTTAGAAAGGGCTGTGGGATGGAGTGTGAGGGTTTTTTTTTGTCCTTTTTTTTTTTTTTTTGGTAGAGACACAAAGACTTTTTACTGGGAGCACAATGTGATAGTAGCTATGAGAGCTCAAACTGTGAACCACACATTGTGGCAAGAAGTCCTTGAGGGTAGGCTGTGATCTTGCTAAAGTGAAAACATTGACTGATCCTCAAGGTAATGGAGACAAGCCACTGAATGTAGTACATAGCTTGTCGGTGGCCTGAGAAGGCCCAGACCAATAGACCAGGAGAAGTAGTGCCATGAGAAACACTGATCTGGACCAGAGACCCAAACTCAGAACCATGGCAGGGTCTAAGTCTCACGGGTATCTAGCCCATGAATGGGGGTATTTCCTTTCTTGTGCTTTGGAGACCTTGCCACCTAAGTATCTGCCACTGCATGGGAGAAGAGTTGTCCTGCCTGTACCCTGTCTGTGCTTCAGGACATAGGACCACATTCATTTAACCAGTGCATGAACACCTTTAGCCAGAGCACTTGCAGGGGTGACACCCCGGATTGGTGTCAGAAAGCAGCTCCTATACCTACACTTTGAGACAAGGACTCGAACATGTTAGTACACAGAGGGGCATAGACATTGCTATACCTCCTGACAACTGAAATATTATACCTTGGTACCAACCTTATTATAAAAAGCAATGGCGCTGTGGATGCTCAAATTATATGGCTGCACTTGATTATAAGGCAGTCATCCCAAAATATAGAATATACTTATAATTATTGTATTTAGATTATCATCTCAAGAAAAAATACAAAATTACAATATTTTGTGATGAATTTGCGGACAGCTGAGGACACATTTAAGAGACAGTAGGATAGGGCAGTCTCAGGAGAGATGACCAATATAAGAAGAAGCAATATGGAAACCTAAATTGACTTTTCTTTGTATGACATGAGGGGTGACAATTCAAGACTTCATCCAACGTCTCTTAATAGAGAATGCCTAAGAACCCTCTAGAATGCTTGTGGAAAAGAAGATTCCTAGGCTCCGTTTCTAGTGACTCTGTTAGTCGTTCAAGGGTGAGGCCCTGAAGTCTGCATTTTAAACAGGTGATTCTGATTCAGGTGCATCACAGATCCTACTTTCCAAAATACTGAACCCGTCAACAAGAAATGGGCCACTGGAACTACAGAGCCTAACAAAGGGATTTCTCCCCAATAACCAGCTTCCACAGGGCTGAGGAGGACAATAGGCCAGAGAAATTCTCCCAAGACAGATGAGAGTTGGGAGCAGATAGACTGGTTAACCAAGGCAGTCACTCTACTGCCATGGAAAGGAATCTTTGCTACGCTACAGCAGTCAGGACTTTAGACTGGAGTGACTGTTGTGTACTGTTTCTTCTTTCATTTTCTAACTAGTAGTTTTAATTTCTGTAATCTGATTGTCCTTTTCACCATTGTGCACCGGGTGTACTAGAAGTTGGTTAAATGTTCCATTTAAATATAGCTTGGCTAAGCATGAGGATGCATCAGGAGCCAGCGCCGTGGCGCAGGAGGTTGAGTCACCGCTTTTGACAGCAGCATTCCCTATGGGTGCCAGTTCGAGTCCTGGCTGCTCCACTTCTGATCCAGGTCCCTGCCAGTTGTCTGGGAAAAGCAAGGAAGGATGGCCCTGTGGTTGGGCCCCTGCCACCCACATGGGAGACCAAATGAAGCTCCTGGTTCCTGGCTTTTAATCTGGCTCAGCCTTGGAGGATGGGCCAGCAGGTAGATCTTACTCTTTCTTTGTCTCTTCACTTCTCTGTAACTCCAGCTTTCAAATAATTAAATATCTTTTAAAAGAAAATTTCAGGGCCGGCATTGTGGAATAGCAGGTAAAGCTGCCACCTGCAACACCGTCATCCCATATGGGCACCAGTAGGAGTCCTGGCTTCTCCACTTCCTATCTAGCTCCCTGCTGATGCACTTGGGAAAGCAGTGGAAGATGGCCCAAGTCCTTTGGCCCCTAAACCCATGTAGAAGACCTGGAAGAATCTCCTTTGTGTCCATTTGGGAGATGAAGCAGAGAATGGAAGATCTCTCTCTCTCTCTGTAATTCTGACTTTCAAATAAATAAAATAAAATTTTAAAAGGAAAAATCTAAATGTGATAGAAAAATTCCCCTAAAGCAGTTTAAGAAAACCAATAATTTTTTTAGAGATTTATTTATTTCAAAGAGTTACACACAGAGAGAAGGAGAGGCAGAGAGAGAGAGAGAGAGAGGTCTTCCATATGCTGGTTCACTCTGCAACTGGCCACAATGGTCAGAGCTGCGCCGATCTGAAGCCAGGAACCAGGAGCTTTCTCTGGGTCTTCCCATGTGCGTGCAGGGGCCCAAGGACTTGGACCATCTTCCACTGCTTTCCCAGGCCATAGCAGAGAGCTGGATCAGAAGTGGAGCAGCCGGGACTTGAACTGGCGCTGAGCCGACCCTAACAACCAAGAATTTTTAATTTAACAGATTTCTTTAGAAGTAATTGATATGTAAAAAGCTGCATACACACACACACACACGGTCTTTAAAAAGTACATAGAAGATATGTATTATGGGTAAAAACCATGCCTGGATTTCAAAGAATTTTTGCCCTGAAACCAAGTTGTCTTTTTTTTAAAAACTATTTATTTGAGAGTCAGAGAGAAACAGAGAGAGAGAGAGAGAGAGAGAGAGAGAGAGAGAACAGAGACACACAGAGAGAGCTCCCATCTGCTGGTTTAATCCCCAAGTGTCTGAAATGTGAGGGCTGGGACCTGGGGGCCAGGGCAAGTCTCCCATATGGGTGGCAAGATCCATCTACTTGTGCCATCACTCCTGACTTCCAGGAAGCTGGAATCAGGAGCCGGAGTTGGGAATTGAACCCAAGCATTATAACAAAGGATACTAGCATCTTTATTTTTTTTTTAGATTTAATTTATTTGTTGGAAGCACAGAGTTACAGAGAAAGGGAGGGAGAAATGGAGAAAGAGAGGTCTTCCATCCAGTAGTTCACTCTCCAAATGGCCACAACAGCCAGTGCTGGGTCAGACCGATGCCAGGAGCCAGGAACCTCCTCCCAGTCTCCCACATGGGTGCAGGGACCCAAGCACTTGGGCCATCTTCCACAGCTTTCCCAAGCACATTACTAGGGAGCTAGATAGGAAATAGAGCAGCTGGGACTCGAACTGGTGCCAATATGGGATGCCAGCCCTGCAGGCAGTGGCTTAACCTGCTGTGCCACAGTGTCATCCCAGTACACTAGCATCTTAACTCACATCTTTTTAAAAAAAGATTTATTTATTTATTTGTAAGTCAGAGTTACACAGAGAGAGTAGAGGCAGAGAGAGAGGTCTTCCATCCGCTGGTTCACTCCTCAGTTGACCACAACGGCTGGAGCTGTGCCGATCCCAAGCCAGGAGCCAGAAGCTTCTTCTGGGTCTCCCACGAGGGTTCAGGGGCCTAAGGACTTGGACCATCTTCCCTTTCTTTCTCAGGCCATAGCAGAGAGGTGTATTGGAAGTGGAGCAGCCAGGTCTCGAACCTGTGCCTATATGGGATGCTGGCGCTTCAGGCCAGGGCTTTAACCCACTGCGCCACTGCGTCACAGCACCACAGCGCCACGGCACCGGCCCCTTAACTCACATCTTAGCTGCTAGGCCAAGTGCCCACCTTTAACTTATATTTTAATTCCATTTTCCAGACGTCCAAAATGTCCTGTGTCCCTTTGTAATTCCTCCTTCCCACCATTAATGCACTGCCCTCATCCACAGACCACCACCAGTCTGTATAGATTTATTATTATTTTCATTGTATATACATACAGGGTATAGTGTCATAATTTGATCCATATATTCAATGTGTTATGTTCAAATTGGGAGTTAACATTTCCATCTCTTTAGATACTTTAAACAACCTTTTAAATTAACACTTAGTAATCGTATATATTTATGGGGTCCAGTGTGAATTTCACTAAATACAAATAACTAATACAGATCAAATCAGGATAATTAATGTTTCCCTTTCCTTGTCATTGCTTTATGTTTGTAGCCTTCAAACTCTTCTATTTATTCACAAAATATATAATAGGTTATTGTGAGCCATGGTCACCCTATGGTGCTGTAGAACACTAGAACTCATTCCTTCTATGGAACCTTCATCTTTTCTTTCCCTTGTCATGGTAGATTCTTTTGCACTTTCTAGATTTTTCTATAGATGGCATTTCTATTGATGGAACAGTTTTTGTAGTCTATTGGTTTCTCTCACTCAGCAAAATTTATTTTGAGATTCATTCTTTTTTGTAACTATCAGTAGTTCATTCTTTTCAATTTCTGTGTAGAATTCCATTGTATGTGTGCATCAAAATTTGCTTATCCACTCACCTTTGGATTAGAAATGAAGTGGCTTTAAACATTCCTATACATGTCTTTGTTTAAAAATACACTTTAATATCTCTTGGGTAAATACCTAGGAGTAGAGTGGTTGAATCATATGGCAGGTGTATAATTAAGTTTTAAGACACTTCCAAAGTGGCTGTATCATTTTACATTCTACCACGATTGTGTGGGAGTCCCAGTTCCTGCACATCTTCCAACAATCAATTTGGTTAGTCTTTTTAATTTTAGCCATTCTAACAAGGGGGTGGTTGTAATCTCATTGCAGTCTTAGTTTGCATTGTCTAATGACTAATGATGTCAAATATCTTTTTATGTGCTTAATTGCCATCTATATATCTTCTTTGGTGAAGTGTGAAGTGTCTGTGATCAAATCTTTTGCCTCTTTTTATTTTTATTGGGTTGGTTTTTTTATTGCTGAATTTTGATGATTCTTTATATATTCTGGATTCAAATCCTTCATCAAATACAGGATTTGCAAGAGTGGGCATTTGGCAAAGTGGTTTAACGCATCACTTAGGATGTTCATATCCCATGCTAGAGTACCTGGGTTTGAATTCCAGCTCTGCTTTCAATTCCAGTTTCCTGCTAATGTGCACACTGAAAGGCAGCAAGGGCTCAAGTAGTTGGGCCCTTGCCACCAATATGGGAGACCCAGATTAAGTTCACAGCTCTTGGCTTCAACCTGGCCTAACCCCAGCTGTTGTGGGCAGTTGGGGAGTGAACCAGCAAATGGAACTTCATTTTTCTCTCTCTCTCTCTCTCAAATAAATAAGCAAAATTTCTGAATATAAGTGTATATGATTTGCAAATATTTGCCTTCACCCTGTGGCATGCCTTTTCATTTTATAAAGATTTATTTATTTGAAAGGCAGAATTACACGCACGCACATGCACACACACAAACACACACACACACAGAGAGAGAGAGAGAGAGAGAGAGGTCTTCCATTTGCTGGTTCACTCTCCAGATGGCCTCAACGGCCAGAGCTGCACCGATCCGAAGCCAAAAGCCAGGAGCTTCTTTCAGGTCTCCCACATGGGTGCAGGGGCCCAAGGACTTGGGCCATCTTCTACTATTTTCCCAGGCCATAGCAGAGAGCTGGAGAGGAAGAGGAACAGCTAGGACACAAGCCATCACCCATATGGGATGTTGGCACTGCAGGCAGTGGCTTTACCTGCTATGCCACAGCACCGGTTCCAATGCCTTTTCATTCTTACAATAGTGTCTTTCAAAGAGCAAAATGCTTTGCTTTGATGAAGTGGAAGGGAGAATTTTTGACTCACTGTTTTAGTCAAAATGCCTAACAGAAAACGTACCCCAATCAGAAAACAGTGATTAATGAAAAGAAGATTTTATTACCTCTAGCTTATTATAACAATAAATTCTTTTTAAATAAGATTTATTGATTTATTTGAAAGGCAGAGTTACAGAGAGATAGAGAGGGAGAAAGAGAGAGAGAGAGAGAGAGAGAGAGAGAGAGAGATCTTCCATCTGCTGGTTCACTCCCCAAAAGGCCACAACGGCTGGAGCTAGCTGATCCAAAGCCAGGAGCCAGGAGCCAGGAGCCAGGAGCTTCTTCCAGTTTCCCAAGTGGGTGCAGGGGCCCAAGGACTTGAACTTTCTTCTACTGTTTTCCCAGGTGCATTAGCAGGGAGTGGGATTGGAAGTAGAGCAGCTGGGACTCAAACCATCACCCATATGGGATGCTGGCACTAGGTGGAGTCTTTACCCACTATGTCATAGCACTGGCTCCGGCAATAAATATTGAGGTAGGATGGCTCTGATGTTAATTTAGCTGCTCAACAGTGTCATCAAGGACTCAGATATTTTTTTCTTTTTGTTTTGCTATTCTCAGACTCTTGGTTTCTCTTCAGGCTACTCACCTTATAGTTGCAAGGTGGCTACTGAAGCTCTGTGTATCACATCCAGACATGCAACACCAGAAGGAAGAATTTGGGCCATCTTTTGTATGTGTCTGTCATCAAAAGATAGGACATTTTCTTGGAAGACCCCCATCAGACCTTTCCTCATATCTCATTGACCAGCACTAGGTCACCTGATCATTCACAAGCTAGCATAAAGCCCTTAGATTGGGGGTTGGCAAGCTACCAGCAGTGGGCCAAATCCAGCTTGCTGTCTGTTTTTGTACATCTCTAACAATGGATTTTTTTTAAGAAAAAGATTGATTTATTTATTTGAAAGGCAAAGTTACAGAAAGGTGGAAGAAGCAGAGAGAGAGAGAGAGAGAGAGAGAGAGAGAGAGAGAGAACTTCCATCTACTGGTTCATTCCCCAAATGCCTTCAATGGCTGGAGGTGGGCCAAACTGAAGCCAGGAGCCAAGAACTCTATGTGGATCTCCCACATGGGTGCAGGAGCCCAAGTATGAGAGAGAGAGGGAGAGAGAGAGAGAGAGAGAGAGAGAGAGAGAGAGAGAGAGAAAGTGGGGCAGACAGGACTTGAATCAGCACTTATATGGGATGCAGGAGCTTAACTCACTGCACCACAGTGCTGGATCTTACAATTTTAAGTGGATGCAAAAATTCAAAAGGAGAATAATGTTTTTGACAAGGAGAAATTATATGAAATCCAAATATTGGCACCCAGAACAATTCCAGTTTCAACTTAGAGAGGGTAGGGAGCTAGAGAGATGTTGCTCTTACCCTAAGAAGAAAAAAATGGACAGACTGCAAATGAACAACTCTTCATAAACCCTTCAGAGAACTGAGGCCATAGGCCAAATGACCTAGATGGGGCAGACACTTTCAAGGAGATAGAAGACTCAAGCATTGCCTTTCCCGGGGTAGACTACTTGATGCAACGTAAGCCAATATGCACATTGAACTAGAGATTTTTGATGAATCACTACTGGAGGCAATTGCCAAAGTGTGAGCTACTTTGAGAATATGGATTTCCTGGGATCCACAGTGACTGGGACATTCCCATCCTCATGCTGCACTTTCCTGTGGGATTTTCTCTACCCAGGTTCTAGTTTCTTACAGGCAAAATAGAAAGGTTCCTTTCTTCTCCCTTTCTTTTCTTTTCTTTTTCTTTTTTAAAGATTATTTATTTGAAAGGCAGAGTTACAGAGAGGCAGAGACAGAGGGGGGTGGGTCTTCCATCTGCTGGTTCACTCCCTAGTTGGCCGCAACGGCTGGAGCTGCGCCAATCTGAAGCCAGGAGCCAGGAGCTTCTTCCGGGTCTCCCACGTGGGTGCAGGGGCCCAAGGACTCGGGCCATCTTCTGTTATTCCAGGTGCAATAACAGGGAGCTAGATTAGAAGTGGAACAGCCAGGACTCGAACCAGCGCCCATGTGGGATGCCTGCACTGCAGGCCATGGCTTTACCCGCTACGCCACAATGCCACAATGCCACAATGCCACAACGCTGCTCCCCTCCTCCTTTTCTTGATGCTGCCTGGGAAGGGGAGGCAGCAGCCATTCTGAAATCTGCAATCCATTCGGAGTCTTTCTCTTATCTGCTTTATGGAGCAAACAGCTTAGTCTGCAGTGGGAATTGATCCAACGGAGGGCCTTCATAGGGAAATCACAACTCAGAAAAGCTGCGCCCTTTTCATCAAGCACGGATCTCCGTTTGGAGTAATACATCTTGGTTTGCTCTGTTGGAGACTTCAATGCCTGACCCTAGGATAGCCTTTGGCATACAATCTAAACTGCCTATTATTAATCTTTTCTCATCTACCAACCAATACAACATGATGTTTCCATCAGTATTCCATTAATGAAAGGGATGTAAATTGGGATCCAGCAGATCCTATAGTGACAAGTAAGTTGCAGGTGACTCACATTCCCTGGATTTCACACCTATAGGATTATGGATAATTACCTATGAGCATATTGTGAAGAATTTTAAAAAATCTATTGGGCTTAGGCAAGTGGTGAAGTGCCATTTTTTTAAAATGTATTTTATTTATTTGAAAGACAGAGTTACAGAGAGAGGCAGAGAGAGAGAGAGAGAGAGAGAGAGAGAGAGAGAGAGAGATCTTCCATCTGCTGGTTCACTCCCCCAGAAGGCTACAATGGCTGGAGCTGGCAGATCTGAAGCCAGGGCCCAGGAGCTTCTTCCAGGTCTCCCTCGTGGATGCAGGGGCCCAAGGACTTGGGCAATCCTCCACTACTTTCCCAGGCCATAGCAGAGAGCTGGAAAGGAAGAGGAGCAGCCAGGACTAGAACCAGTGCCCATATGGGATGCTGGCGCCTCAGTCCAGGGCCTTAACCTGCTGCACCACAGCACCGGCCCCGGGCTATTTTCTTAGCAGGAAAAAATTCAAGCAACAAATGTAGTTATCCACTTTGCTAGGAAGGACATTCAGCCAAATGTGTGTGTGTGTGTGGATGTACACTCATTCGCAGGTAATTTCTAATTGTTTGGCTGGAGGATCAGGAACTGAAAGGAGCAACAGCAGAGGTCTAATAGCATAGTGGTCTGAGGAAGAAGCATGTACATGCTTCAGAATGGTCAAAATGGTCCCAGAGTTTGGGACTGTTTGTATAGCTTGAGAATACTCACCCAAGCCCCCTGCTATGGAAGAGGCTCTCAATCAGGTGGACAGCACGACTTGTCCTAGGAGCATGTCAGCCTCTTGGCTCAGCCACCCCAGTGCTTGCTCAATGGGCTCATGAACAAAGGACCAACTTCCTCTCATAAGGCTGAATTGTTTTTTGTTGAGTGACCAATTTGTTGACCCCGTGGTCAACACTTGTCATGAGTTTCCAATAAGGGATTAGCACTTGAGAGGACAAGCCATCTACATGCTGGCATTTTGATTATACCAGACTCCTTCCTCTTTGGATCAGGCAGTCATCTCTTTTGATTGGAATTGTCTAATTATGCCAGAAATGAATTTATTTTCCTTGTCTACCATATTTCTCCAAATTTCACCCTCAATGGGCTTATTGGACACCTCACTCATCATTATGATATTGCATAGGACATTGCTCTGAACAAGGAATTCACCTGACAGCTGGAAAAAGCAGGCAGTGAACTGATGTTCATACAATTTAATGGTCTTACCACGTGTTCCAGCACCCCACAACAATGGGCCTCATAGAATAGGAAGAGCAGTTATGGCATCAGTGTGTGTTAGGAGGCAACACCTTGTTATAGTTGAGTGCTGTCTTATAGTACAAATAAATATACAGTGATTCTTCTCCCATAGCCAGAACACATGGATTTAGGAGTCAAGGGCTGGAATGCAGCACGGTCCTTCTATTACACTTACTGAATCACCTGCAACAATTTTTTCTCTTATCTCTGTGACCCTGAACTCTGCCAATTTAGAGGTTTCTGTATTAAAGAGAAAATGCTTCCCCTGAGGTATATTTCACAACAGCCACATAGTCATTTCAAGCTTCTCATGCTGGTGGGTAATGAGACCAAAAACATAGAGTTACTGGTTAGGCTGGGACGATTGACTATCTCAAGGAGAAATAAGTTTGCTACTGTCCAGTTGGGTGGGGATCGGTATGGAAGGCACTCAGGGCATCCCTTGCATTACTTCCTGCTGCTGCTATGTTCAGAAGTAAAAGTTAATGGAAGATGAAAGTAACTCCATATAGTCAGGACAACCAAAGGGCACTGAATTTAGAATGAATAATGGAAAAGGGAAGTCATAAATACCAACCACCACTTCCTGCCCCATTGCAGAAATGAAGATTTTTCACTTGAATATGCTCACTTTATCTGTTACTCAATATGTGCTATATATTTACTATTTGTTTCAAAATTAATTTTCTTCACCGTTTGCATGGTTCTATAAAGGAACTGGTAGCTGTGGCAGTGAATTCCCTTAGTCCACAGGTTACAGAAAATAGGAATCAAGATGTAACTGGAGAAAAAAAGGCCATCACCCAGAGATCATGGACTTGGGTGTGGATGCAGTAGTTGATGAGAATTTTGTTGACTGCCTGTGGAGAAGGGGTGAGTGAAGGGGTAACTATGTGGTCTAGTTTAGGCCAATAAGAACTTGAGTCTTAAATGAAATTACACAAAGATGGGGGAGATGGTTGGAGGAGATTCATCTCAACAATTGTGTCCTGTCAAAGTTGATCACCTAGATCCTAAAAGCTGCCCTGCTCCATATCCTTTCTGAAGTTTGATTGCTCAGTTTTTTCTTTGATTCTGGGACTTATCCCATTCTTCTTCATTTTGTTCTGGATAAATCAGGTTTGGTTTCCTACAATAACCAATACCCCATTATAAGACGGGTCTTCAAAAGTTCATGGAAATGGATATTATGGAAAAACTGTGAGGATTAAAAAGAGTGTTTGTACCAAAATAAACTGGAGTTCCTCTTCTGTAAACATCACAAAATATGCATGTATAATTGTCGAATAAAAAAAGGGAAGTCACGAAACCGTGTGGAGGAGAGTAGGCCAAATGGAACACTGAGAACCTGCTCCAACCCCAATTTCTGAAAATGACAGAAATGACATATTTTAAAAAATTGAAATCTAGGAGTTGAAATCTAGAAGAGATCCTCCAGTAGACCTAGAATTATAAGGAATCTATGAACAAAGAAGGCGGATATGATTGGAAGGAACAAAGGAAATCAAACCTTGGAATAGCACAAGCAGGCAAGAAATGTTACAGAAGGTGGGAATATCTCATGAGGTATTGTTCTCAGCTCAGAGATAATAGAGATTTGTAGCAAAAGACACTCACCAGTGATAAGTTGGAGTATAACGACTAAAGGCAGTCATGTGAAGAGAAGACCTTGGATTGCAGAGGCAGAGCTTTTGCCAGGAAACTGCCTCCGCTGGGAACAAAGTTCTTCCACTCACAGAAGACTACCTAGGAGTGCATCCTGACCAGCAGTGGGCCAGCTGCCCTCCCTACCCCTCTCCCACCAGTAACAGGTACAGACTTTGGTTTATACAATGCAGCACTCACACAAGGCTCAGAGAAAATTTCAAGTCAGCATATACTCCAATTCTATCAAGTTACTCTTTGTGAAAATGAAATTTAAAAAAACCCAGTGGGGTGGGTGTTCAGCACAAGGGTTAAGACACCACTTGGGAGGCCCACATCCCATATCAGAGTGCCGGGGTTTGAGTCCTGGCTCTGCACCCAACTTCAGCATTCTGCTAACATGCACCATGGTAAGCAGCAGGTGATGGCTCAAATACATGGATTCCTGCTACCTGTGTGGGAGACCCAGATAGAGTTTCAGCTCTTGGCTTTGGCCTGGCAGTTGTTGGCATTTGGGGAGTAAATCAGTGGATGGAAATCTCTAGCTGTCCGTCCATCTGTCTTTCTGCCTATTAAACAAATCAAATAGAGAAAAATCACACCAAATCTATTTATGGACAGCATATAGGAGTCTGGAAGAATATACAACAAACTATTAACAACGGTTATTTCTTATAAGTGGTCAGAAAAGATTTCTAATTTTTCCTTTATAGGAACTTTATTGTTTAGATTTCTTTTTCATTTTTAAAAACAAACACATATTTTAAGGACCTCATTCATTTTTCTCATTTAATTTTTTATTCACATACCTATACATTTACCCTTTTCAAGATACAACTCAGAATTTTTCTTGTATTCACAAGGTTGTGCCACTATCTCCAATACCTAATTGAAGCTACAGAATGTTCCAGAACGTTTTCATCATCTCAGGAAGAAATTTCATGCCCCTTAATAGTCACCTCATCCCTGCCTCTCCCAGCCCCTGGCAACAACATCTTATCTTTATAGATTTGCTTCCCCTGAATATTTTGTATAAAGTAAAATATACAATATGTATTCTTTTATGCTGAACTATTTTACCTAGGATGTTCCCAAGATTTATTCACATTGAAGTGTTGAGCAGTACTTAATATTGTCTTTTATAGGTGCTTAATATTAGCTTATATAAACATATTACATTTGATAAACATTTGAGTTGTGTCTTCTTTTTGGCTCCTGTGAATCACACAGTTATGCACATTTGTGTACAAGTTTCAGGGGTGAATGTATTTTTCGTTCTTTGGGGTATACTAGGAGTGGAATTGCTGGGTCACATGATAACTCTGTTTCACTGTTTGAGAAATTGCCAAACTGTTTTCCGAAACAACTGCATTACTTACATTCCCATTAGCACTGGATGAAGCTTCCGGTGTCTCCACATCCTCACCAATACTCGCTATTGTCCGAGGTATTCATTTTGTCACTGTCGGTGGTAGAAATCTCTTAGGAGAACTTCGGAACTGCGCTGGATATACAGGTATGGGCTCCTTGGCAGTAAGTTTGGAAACATGACCCTGTCTCCTGGCCCAGATAATTCAACTGAGCGAACATATGATCCAGACAAAAGCAGTAAGTCTTTTCCCATGGTATTGGGATGAACGATTCCAGTCTTAGTTTGCAGCTCTCTGAAATGATGGAGAAGGAATCCCCAGAGCTGCTGGTAATCATTTTAGTAGTTCTCTGGTGGACCAGGAAGCATGAGGAATCAATTGACAGTAAGTGAAAGAAGAATGAAGGAAGTATGTTCAGAGAAGTGGAGATTAGAGAAGGAGAGGGAGGACTTTCTGGGTTCTCTGCAGGGTTGGAGACCTTGATTCTCTCCTGAGGCCCAGCAGTTTCTTCCTGCCTTTGGATTTCTCAAGCCACTCTTGTAAAGCATCCTCTTTCTTGCCTAAACAAATCTGAATTCGTTTCTCTTATTTGCAACAAAAAGAACATTAACTGATACAGAAATAAGACATGAAAATATGACAAAAGGGGGTTTTATAAAAACAAACACAGCTGGCAATCTCCATAGATGCTAGGGATTAGAAATAAGTAATTGTTGCTCTTTTCTTCCTCTCTCTGGATCTGCTCTAATCTCTTGCTTCTTTCTGAAAATTAGGTTTTCTCTCTCTCTCTCTCTCTCTCTCTCTCTCAGATTTATTTATTTATTTGCAAGGCAGAATTGCAGAGAGAGGGAGAGAGAGAAAGGTCTTCCATCTGATGGTTCACTCTGCAGATGGCTGCAACAGCTGGAGCTGTGCCGATCTGAAGCCAGGAGCCAGGAGCTTCCTCTGGGTCTCCCACGCAGGTACAGGGGCCCAAGGACTTGGGCCATCTTCCACTGCTTTCCCAGGCCATAGCAGAGAGCTGGATCGGAAGTAGAGCAGCCGGGACTTGAGCCGGTGCCCATATAGGATGCTGGCACCCCAGGCAGCAGCTTTACCCACCCTGCCACAGGACCAGCCCCAGGTTCTTGCTCTCTTTGAGAGCTTACTGCTTTACTATAATTCCAACTTACAGTTTTAAAAGTTGGTACTCCCAGTCTAGCTCTAAGTGATCTTTCAATGTAAGTGCCCAGATGATCTCCTCAGAAAGCTCTGACTGACTCAATTCGAGGCACGTGGTCCGAGGATCTGTAGCCAAGTGTTTGAGGGACAGCTTGTGAGGTCTGTGCACAGGGAAGTGTCCCTACAAAGAGGGATTTGGCTTGGAGGAAATAAGTGCGTATATCATCTGAGTCGCTGTATGTGTGCATGTGTCTTTTTTTCTGCCCCCTTGTATGAGTGACATCTTGGTGGGATATACAACCCTGAGTTCCCCTCCAAAACTCTGTAACTATTGCTCAACTGTTCTGTCACATTTAGTGGTGTGGAAGAGAAATCTGAGAGTGACCTAATTTTTTTTTCCCCTTTGTGGTTGACCTGCTTTTTTCTGCCTGAAATCTTGTAGGATTTTTTTTTCTTACCCATGAAATTCTTTCATATTGCTGTTCTTTTTACTCATTATCTTCATCTTGTCAACCTAGAAAGCAAGTCGAGTCACGTCAAAAGTGAGAATAAAGGAATTTATTTGAGCCAAATTGGCCCGGAATAGGTGCCCCCAAATGGCACCTGAGCAGTTTGAATATACAGACTTTTTTTTTTAAAGGCAGGTACTCACAAATTGCTTGTTACAATTAGTTAACACTGGTTAACAAGAATACCACATGTCCTGATTAGCTGTCGCTTAGTTCATGCGATGCATTCCAGGAGAAAGAGCAACAAACAGGAATATACACTTTACTTGAGACTGCCCATGTGGCATCAGTTAGTCAGCAAGCATTAACCAACACATTAGGGTCCGATGTGTCCAGGAGCTCATCTCTTGGTTGCCCCCAGCTGGTGATTTTTTAGTGGGCTTCAGTCTCACCTGGTTTTTATTCCTTCGGCATGTCCTCCTTTCAATGAAAATCTTTCTCCAGCCAGAGTGATCAACTGCTTATTCTCAAGGATGGAATCACGCCACAAAGGTGATCTGCAATGTCACGAAGGGAGGCATTTCCTGGCTAGGGGTGCTCCTCATGGGAGGGAAGGGAAAGGCTGTAGCCATGAAGCCAGCGACGACTCTACATGAGTAACTTGGAATCTCATGCTGTTACGGGACGTCAGTCAGGTCTCCTTGAGAGCAGTGGCCTTTGAATCACATCTTAATTATTATTATCTGCTTTCTCTTTCTTCAGCAAATGCTATCACACTTATAAAGCAGATCTGATATAAAGAGCACTACCAGAAGGTCCAATATTTGAAGTAACTAGGTTTGATCCAAAAAAGCAACTTATTCTTCCTTGGATTCCACTACAAAGATTTTCATAATCTTTTATGAGTTTTATCACCTTCCCCTTCTCTTATGCTTTTTTTTTTCAAAGATTTATTTTATTTATTTGAAAGACAGCGTTTCAGAGAGAGGTAGAGCCAGAGAGAGAGGTCTTCCATCCACTGGTTTACTCCCCAGGTGGCCACAACAGCCGGAGCTGTGCCGATCCAAAGCCAGGAGCCAGGAGCTTCTTCCAGGTCTCCCACATGGGTGCAGGGCCCCAAGGACCTGGGCCATCTTCTACTGCTTTCCCAGGCCATAGCAGAGAGTTGGATCGGGAGAGGAGCAGCTGGGACTAGAACCGGCGCCCAAATGGGATGCTGCCGCTTCAGGCCAGGGCTTTAACGCGCTGCACCACAGTGCCAGCCCCTCCTCTTCTCTTATGTATGGTTATTTGTACCTTGCAGAATATTTGGACAAACATAATCAATTGTCAGCGCTGCCTAACAATTCTTTTTTTAAAAAGATTTATTTATTTATTGGAAAGCCGGAGTTACATGCAGAGAGAAAGAGAGGCACACACACACACACAGAGATCTTCCATCTGCTGGTTCATTCCTCAATTGGCCACAACAGCTGAAGCTGCGCCAATCCAAAGCTAGGAGCCAGGAGCTTCCTCTGGGTCTTCCCACGTGGGTGCAGGGGCCCAAGGACTTGGGCCATCTTCCACTGCTTTCCCAGGTCACACCAGTGAGCCAGATTGGAAGTGGAACAACCGGAACCTGAACCGGCATCCCATATGGTGGCAGCTTCACCCGCTATGCCACAGCACTGCCCTCATAACAATTCTATAGGCCAACTAGTTTCCATGAGTACTAATCTTGAGGGGATTGTAACTCAGTTTCTCAATACATCTGATCATCAATATCAGTATTGTCATAAAACTTATTTATGTGAGGTAGTTGCATTTTACTGATGATTTTAGTATTCCACCATATTGCAGCATGATTATGTTGTAGTTCAGTTTTATCAAGTCGGTGAGCAGCATGGTGGTATTTACCCTTCCTTTCCTAAAAAAGCTGCCTCTGTCCGCATGCCAGGTATTATTAAGGAAGGATGTAGCCACTGTAGGACACGATTCTGAAATTTCTGGGTTCCAGATAGATTTGGTGCAAAGCCAATAACCTTGTCTTCTCCTATAGTCTTTTTAAATTTTTATTTATTTTTAAAAATTTTTTAAAGATTTATTTTATTTATTGGAAAGACAGAGTTACAGAGAGAGGTGGAGACAGAGAGAGAGGTCTTCCATCTGCTGGTTCATTCCCCAGATGGCCGCAATGGCCCTAGCTGCGCCGATCCTAAGCCAGGAGCCAGGAGCTTCTTCCGGGTCTCCCACACGGATTCAGGGGCCCAAGGACTTGGGCCATATTCTACTGATTTCCCAAGCCATAGCAGAGAGCTGGATCAGAAGAGGAGCAGCGGGACTAGAACCGGTGCCCATATGGGATTCCACCGTTTCAGGCCAGGGCTTTAACCGCTGCGCCACAGTGCCAGCCCCCATCCTATAGTCTTGAGTGGTTTCCACGGAGTATCATTGTCCAGTGAGGCCCATCTATGTGCTATAGGTAGAATATGAGAAGCACTCAGTATGGTCTCTGTCATTATTAACTGAACTATTGCAAATAGTGTGTCTTGTGTTATTTGGTGGGTGAAGGTGATCATAGAGTGGTGATGTAAATGTCAAGTGTCTCCAATATACTTCCATGAGTTTGAGTGTCCGCAAGATTGCCGTAAGTGCACTTCTTGCGCTTCTGCAGTGAGGCCCGAGGGCCACCATTGCGTGGGCACTCCAGCGCTCCTTCAGTGCAGTTGCATGGGCACTCCAGCGCTCCTTCAGTGCAATCGCTAGACATTAACTGTGAGGTTACGGACAAGCCCTTTCCCAGAGTTGGGATTCAGCATCACGTGACGTTACTTTGTGACTTGGGCCTGCTACTTCCAAGTAGCCTCCCTTCCATTCTCTTCTTCCTGAAAAGAATGCTTTCTAACTAACTTGTTCTAGCTGTTCTGCACTATAGGTGATTGCAGCTTGCTCTCTGACATCCAAGCCTGTATCTATGTCTCTCAGAGCTCTCTCTTGCTTTGAGGGTCATTGTTGCCTGATCTGCCAGACATACTATCGCTTTTTGGTACTAATGGCTTTACCAGAGCTGGAGCACAAATTTTCTATGCAGAAATTTTGAGTGTTCCAAGCTAAGATCAGATAGGTGGTGCCCACTCCTAAATATAATTTAGTTTGGGTATGCCATAAGGTTTATGTCAATTTCTGTTGCCATAAACTAGGATTAACTTTTAAAATAATTTATTTTTAAAAGATTTATTTGAAAACCAGAGTCACAGAGAGAGGGGTAGGGGAGGGAGGTAGGGAAGGAGAAAGAGAGAGAAAGAGAGAGAGAGAGAGAGAGCCTCCATCTGCTCGTTCACTCCTCAAATGACCACAATGGCTAGAGCCGGACCAGGCCAAAGCCAGGAGCCAGGAACTCCGTCTGGATCCCCCACATGGGTGGCAAGGGCCTAATTATTGGGCTCATTTCCTGTTGCTTTCCCTGTTGTGTAAATAGGGAGCTAGATTGGAAGTGGAGCAATCAGGACTTGAATTGGCACTATATGGGATGCCAACATCTCAGGCAGCAGCTTAACCTGCTGTGCCACAATGCCAGCCCAAGATAGTTTACTTTTTAAAAAAATTATTTATCCATTTTCATTTTATTTAGAATGTGGGAGAGAGGGAGGGAGAGAGGGAGGGGAGAAAGAGAAAGAGAGAGAGAGAGAGAGAGAGAGAGAGAGAGAGAGAGAGAGAGAAAATCTTCTGTTCACTGGTTCACTTCCCAGAAGCTCACAACAGCCAAGCTTGGGCCAGACAAAATCAAGAGCTTTGAAACAAGTTTGGGCCTCCCACATGAGTGGCAGAGACCCAAGTACTTGACTCATCATCTGCTGTCTCCCAAGGCATATGTTAGCAAAAGGTGGATCAGAAGCAGAGGAACCAAGATCTGAACCAGGCACTATGGAATGGGATGCATGCACCCCAAGTGATGTCTTAACTGCTGTGCAAATGTCCATACCTCAGGTTAACTTTTATTGGAAATCTGGTACATTATGTAATGCCCATTTGTCTTATTATCATCAGCAATCCATTGTTTCATTTTATTTTGTGAAATAGCTTTCCATCAACAAAAGCAAGGGTGATGGCTTGGTGGGCAGAGCATGCTGCTGCCTCCTTTTGCTCATTATAACCAGGGACTCTTCTAAGAATCTGATTATCAAGATTGACAGCTGTACAGTGATGAGTATACAGAGGATGATATATTACACAGTTGGGAGCTTTATAAGAAAGTGCTTCTTGGAAATTCTTTCTTCTGTAATGTCCTTGATAACAAGTGCAGTGTTTTATAAACATCAGAAAGTCGACTGGCATATTGTTATTGTTCCATCTAGTAGCTAACCATTTATCTGATTCATTGAGATATTGAATGATCCAAGGAGATGTTATTTAAATTTACAGGTTGGCATTCAACCATTCCTGGTTCTAACAGTAAGAATTGTTTTGGTAAACACACAATCTTTCCTTGTTAAGTGAGCATCAGGAACGCATCTATTGACAAGAGCACTTTCAGGTAGATTTCCATAATGTCTTTTGCAATATAATAGGCAAATTAAAAGACAAGCAAAGACAGAATAAATAATATTCTGGTATTGTGAGTGTTATAGACATTACACAAAGTTCTGAACCATCAGTGCTTTACACAGGCCTGGACCAGGTTCTTGGGAGGAAGTAGACCACACATATCTTGTTGGCTTCCCATTCTGGTCTTGAGACTGTAGAACTAGATTGTAGTTCAATTTTAGTTGAAGGTCTCTGTTGGGTGTAAAGACTCACTCTGAAGGAAATCCTTTCTTAAAATGAGAAATGTGAATCCATGAATCAATGTCTTTTTAAAAAATATCTATTTATTTATTATTTGAAAGGCAGAGATACAGCGAGAAAGAGAGAGAGCTGGGCCAATCCAAAGCCAGGAGCCAGGAGCTTATTCTGGGTCTCCCATGTGGGTGCAAAAGCCCAAGGACTTGGGCCATCTTCTCCTGCTTTCCCAGGCCATAGCAGAGAGCTGGACTGGAAATGTAGCAGCTGGGACTTGAACCGGCACCCATATGGGATGCTGGCACTGCAGGTGACAGCTTTACCCGCTATGCCACAGCACCTGCCTCATTTGTTTTTATTTGAGAGACAAAGAGACAAAGATAAAGAGAGAGAGCGCTCCCATTTGTTGGTTCACTCCTCCAGTGCCTGCAACTGCCAGAGCATGGCTAGGCAGAAGCCAGGATCTGGGAACTCAATTCAGGTCTCCCATATGGGTGGCAAGAACCCAATCACTTGAGCTGTCATCACTGCCTTCCAGGGATATTAGCGGGAAGCCGGAGTCAGGAATTGGAACTGAGTATGGAGCCCAAGGCACTCTAATATGGAACACAGGCAATTCAGTTGTCATGTTAACTGCTAGGCTAAATGCTTACCTAGTGAGGGACTGATTTTGCATCCAGAAGTGGATTCCTTTATGTGACCTCTGTTAAAGAGACAACTCATCTCCTGCCTTATATTTCCCATAGACATCTTTCAAATAGGATTTATGATCTAGAAATCAAACATCTGTGTTACCTATAGGTCTTTCTTTTCGTTCTCTCTCTCTCTCTTTCTCTCTCTCTTTCTCTCTTTCATTTGAAAGACAGAGTTTCACACACACACACACACACACACAGAGCCAGAGAGAGCCAGAGAGAGAAAGAGAGACAGGGATTTTTCACCCTCTGGTTCATTCCCCAAATGGCAGCAATGACTGGAGATGGGCCAAGAGTCAGGAGCCAGGAGCCAGGAGCTTCTTCCAACTCTCCCATGCAGGTGCAGAGGCCCAAGCACTTGGGCCATCCTCCGCTGCTTTCCCAAGCACATTAACAGGGAGCTAGGCTGGAAGTGGAGCAGCCAGGACTCTAACCAGCAACCATATGGGATGCCAGCACAGCAAGCAGCAGCTTTACCTGCTACGCCACAGTGCTAGTCCCTATAGGTGTTTCTTGTAAGTCTCTTCTGGGGTTGAGGAGTTGGTCCATCATGAGGTATTTTCTCAGAGGGTAATGGCAGGAGAGTAAGAACTAAGACTGTTACAGCAATAGATAGTGATATTGGGTGAAGATAAGAAGGAATACCTCATATACAGCAAGGCTGTTGACGGAGTAATGTTGAGTATGACGAGAGTTTAGAGGAGTTTCCACAGAATGAGGAACATAAATGGTAAGTAGAGCCCATAACAATTTCTTCAACTGCCTTGAGGAGTTGAGCAATGGCTGATGTTGTGTCATGCAAGGTGGCAATCCCTTGGCCACAACGTGTAATTGTTGACCATTGTATCCCATGAGTCTATTTTGGCCTTCTTTGTCACGTAAGTTTTTGAGTTAGGACTCCTAAAGCATTTCCTTTGCTTTCATGCACAAACAAGAAAAAATGTAGATTATAATTAGGATACCCCAGTGCTGGGGCATTGATGAGATTTTCTTTTATGACTTTTAGAGCTGATTATCCTTCTGGGATCAATGATAAGAGTCAGAATGGTCGTCTTCTAGACAGGGGTGGGGAAATCTTTTTTTCTGCCAAGGCTCATGGGAATATTTATAACGTCATTTGTGGGCCATATAAAATTATCAAATTAAAAGCCTCCTAAAGTTTATTGAAATTTGAGTCCCACCTCCTGCAGTTGCCTTGGCAGAGCCAGGCCAAGTGATTTCACAGGCCTTATATTGCCCACGAGCCAGATGTCCCCCACCTCTGCTCTAGAAGGACATGTCAGGGTTGAGCTATCAGAGAAAAATTAGGTATACAATTGCAGCAATAGCCAGTCAATCGTAGAAATCCTTGAAGTGTCTTTTTGTAGAAGGTTCAGGAGAGGCCCAAACACCTTTAATCTGGCCAGGGTTTATTAATAGCCTTTTCTCTGAAATTAGGTGTCCTAGATATTTTACTTGAGTTTGACAAAATTGAAATTGATCCTTGGAGACTTTGCATTTCTTTAAAGCCAATTGAGTCAAAAGGTATCTACAGTCATCTTTGGAAGCCTGAAGGCTTGGAGAGCACAGAAGGAGAACATTGAATGAGTGTGGGAAACTTGCATCTGCTATAGCAGATTTCAGCATTTGAGGAAAGTAAGAAGGCCTTTCATTATAGCCCTGAGGCATGATAGTCCAGGAATATTGGTGACCTTTCCAAGTAAAGGCAAGAAAATATCAGCAATTAGTGTCCACTGTGAGCCGTGGCTCACTTGGTTAATCCTCCACCTGTGGTGCCGGCATCCCATATGGGCACTGGGTTCTAGTCCCAGTTGCTTCTCTTCCAGTCCAGCTCTCTGCTGTGGCCCGGGAGGGCAGTGGAGGAAGGCCCAAGTGCTTTGGCACCTGCAGCCGCATGGGAGACAAGAAGGAAGCACCTGGCTCCTGGCTGTTAAGCCACGGCGCCGGCCTAGAGTTCTAAAGTATATCATTTGAATTCAAACAACTCAATAGCAAAAAAGAAAAAAAAAATCAAACATTCCAATTTAAAAATGGGGAATAGATCTAGACAGACATTTCTCAAAAGAATACATACAAATGGCCAATAGGTACATGAAAAAATGCTCAACATCACTAACCATCAGGGAAATGCAAATCAAAATCATAAGGAAATGCAAATCAAAATCACTCCAGTCGGATTGGTTGTTATCAAAAAGTCAAAAGACCACAAGTGTAGAGAAAAGGGAACCCTTGTACACTGTTGGTGGAAATGTAAATTAGTACAGTTATTCTGAAAAACAATATGGAAGTTCCTTCAAAAACTACAGCTAGAACTACCATATGATCCAGTAATCCCACTCCTAGGTAGATAGCCAAGGGAAATGAAACCCACTGGATGAAGAAGCATTGTCATATCTGTTGAAGCATTATTCCCAGTAGCCACAAAATGGAAACAATCTAAGTGTCCATCCACTGATGAATGTATAAAGAACATGTGGTACATATACACAATAGTATATTATTCAGCCATAAAAGGATACAATCTACAATCTTACCATTTGCAATAGCATGGATGGAACTGGAGGTCATTATGCTAAGTGAAATAAGCCAACCACAGAAAGACAAATCACTTGATCTTACTCATAAGTGGAGTAAAAAAATACATAGTTGATCTCATAAACTGTAAAAATGTTATTGTGGCTTCCAGAGGCTGAGAAGGAAAGTGGGAGGGGTTGGGAAAAGTTGATTGATAGGTAGTACTAGGTTATATACACCTGGACAGGAGTGAGAAGTTCTGGGGTTTTATTGCACAGGAGGGTGAAAATAGATACTATACACTTATGTACATTTTTCTATAAAAAAAAAACTAGAAGGTAAGATTTTGGAGGTGTTTTCACTATATAGAAATGGTAAACACTTGAAAGGATAAATATATTTATCCTGATTGGACATTGCACAACATATACATGTCGTGAAACATCACATAGTACCCCATATATGTGTACAAATTTTATGTTAAAATAGTTCAAACAACAAAATTTATTTTTATTTTTATTTTTTTGACAGGCAGAGTGGACAGTGAGAGAGAGAGACAGAGAGGAAGGTCTTCCTTTTGCCGTTGGTTCACCCTCCAATGGCCGCCGTGGCCAGCGTGCTGTGGCCCGCACACCACACTGATCCGATGGCAGGAGCCAGGTGTTTCTCCTGGTCTCCCATGGGGTGCAGGGCCCAAGCACTTGGGCCATCCTCCATCTGCACTCCCTGGCCACAGCAGAGAGCTGGCCTGGAAGAGGGGCAACCGGGACAGAATCCTGTGCCCCGACAGGGACTAGAACTCGGTGTGCCGGTGCCGCAAGGCAGAGGATTAGCCTGTTGAGCCACGGTGCCGGCCAAACAACAAAATTTTAAAGAGTATAATTTTGATTATTTTGAGAACTTATTTCAGCTACTCCAGAATATTGTTTGACAGTTTTTTCAAAGACATTCATAATAATCTAGAACAGATTCATCTGAATTTTGTTTGCACTGCTGGATCTTATTCCAATCTAAAAACTTTTGAAAAAAAACTGAGCTATGGCATCATATAAAGGTCCTTTGCCACAAAGTGAGCATTGCTTTTAGTCTTCCAATGAATTAGTCCAATCTTCTTTCTTTATTTGTTCTTCAGTCCTTCCCTTAGAGAGTAACATATGGACCAAGTGATAAAAGTCAGAGAATCCCTGGTCTTAAGTTAGAACACTTAAGTCAAGTTCTCTAGAAATCTTCTGGGGTCCTTAGTTGGATTAGGAAAATCCTTGAAGACACTTTCAAGTTCAGATGTGCTCAGCGGTTCGTTTCTCAAAGCTGGTTCCTTTTTCCCTGTAACCAGCATTTCACAGAAGGGAGGAGCTAGAATAAGAGCCTCATGGGGGTACTTAAAGTAGGTTGGGTTGCCTGTGGAGGGAATGGAGGGGGGGAAGAAGATAAATCCGGGCATGAAGTTCTTACAAAGAGGGTAAAGGGGTGTTGAAGGAGATGATCAAGGAGCAGCTGGAAAACTACGGAAGAGACAGTGAAGTCTTCTGAAGTCTCTCTTATTCAGAAATATTATTTTTTCTTCTCTAAAATAGTTTCTGATAAGTTCTCATTTGTTTCCTGGAGGGAGGTAAATATATCTGTCTCTCTTTTTTATGCTTTCAGGTACCAGTGAAAACAGCTTTACCATTCAATTTGTTTGCTTCTAAAAACAAGATTTTTCAAAATAGGCTAGTTTTTGAAATTTCAAAAGGGCCTCATTTTGCTCATCCTGGTTTAGGATAGTCTCAGGTATGTGAGTCCATTTCCGCAGGTATCAGCAAGATGCTGCCGCCAGAGCTTGGCTTTGCTGAAGCCAGGAGCTGGGTACTCAATCCACGTCTCTAATGTGCATGTGAGGAACCCAGTTACATAAGCCATCGCCACTGCCTCCCAGGGTCTGTATTAGCAGGAAGCTGAGGCTAAGTGTTGAACCCAGGCACTCCAGTATGGGACACGGGCACCTTTTTTTTTTTTCCGTATTTATTTGTTTGAAAGGCAGAGTTACAGAGAGGCAGAGAGAGAGAGAGAGAGAGAGAGAGAGAGAGAGAGAGAGAGAAATTTTCCATCCACTGGTACACTCTCCAAATGGTTGCAATGGCCTGAGCTGAGCTGATCCGAAGCCAGGAGCCAGGGGCTTCTTCCAGGAGCTTCTTCCTGGATGCAGGGGCCCAAGGACTTGGGCCACTTTCTACTGCTTTCTCAGGCCATAGTAGAGAGCTGGATAGGAAGTGGAGCAGCCAGGACTCGAACTGGCGCCCATATGGGATGCCAGCACTGTAGGCGGAGGCTACCCCACTGTGCCACAGTGCCAGCCCCAACATGGGCATCTTCACTGGCATTTAAATGTGAGGACAAATGTTCACTCCAGTAACCAGGTCTCTTAAATGAAAATAGGTTTGGAGTGTTCACTCTTTAGAGATGGAAAATCCTCTCTCAAATTTCACTAAGAATACCAATTTCTAATTTTCTAAAGTTTCACCTATTTACTGCAGCAAGTCCATTTCAAAGATAGATAAACATTTTCTGAGTCTTAATCATTTGTCTTTTCCCTATTTAACTGCATGTTTGTACCCATTGACTGTCTGTACTCCATACTCTCTCCCAACCCTGCCTAAAACTAATAACTTGATGAGGGAAAACCCAAAGTTTTCTCTTTCATTCCTATTATACCTACTCTCCTCATTCTCCTCTCTGATCTTTTTTTTTTTTTTTTTTTTGGACAGGCAGAGTTAGACAGTGAGAGAGAGAGAGAGAGAGAGACAGACAGACAGACAGACAGAGAGAAAGGTCTTCCTTCCAAAAATGGCCACTACAGCCGGCGCTGTGCCGATCTGAAGCCAGGCCCCAGGTGCTTCCTCCTGGTCTCCCATGCGGGTGCAGGGCCCAAGCACTTGGGCAATCCTCCACTGCCTTCCCAGGCCACAGCAGAGAGCTGGACTGGAAGAGGAGCAACCGGGACAGAATCCAATGCCCCAACTGGGACTAGAACCCGGGGTGCCAGCACCGTAGGCGGAGGACTAGCCAAGTGAGCCGCGGCGCCAGCTGTCTCTAATCCTTGATTGGCAGTCCAGGTCTAAGTTATAGGAGATTGTCCCTCAAAATGTAGGTTTTGGAGTGTGACATTATGATATGCATGGCTTGGTTTTCATCCATGGTACCTGGCTCATAACTTCCTCCCTAAGTTAGGTGATGGAGATTCAGACCCTCCTCACTCAAGAGGGGTCCTGGCCCAGGCCCTCAGGAAGGAATGCTGATGGATCTGAGCAGATAGCTTCTTTCTGGGTTCCCCTATGCAGTCTGTTAGCAACCATGCCATTCAATGAAGTCTCCATAAAAAAAAAAAAAAAAACCATTGAAAGGGCCCAGCAGTACACCTGTGCTTTGTCAGTTCACAGATGAATCTTCTGTTTTTATCATTTTAAAACCAAAAGAAGTTTTTGACAGAGTGAATTTAAGAATAATAAAAATAGTCCCATTTTTAAATTAAGTGATCCATTTTAAAATTTGTAATTCAATAAAGATTTTTGTTGTTATTAAAAAAATACAGGTTTGGAAAGTTTCTGAGTAGCTGGACATGTGAGGGTTCCTGTACAGTGGAGCTGCTCTGTGAAACTATTTTTCCTACATATGGAGTCAGAAGTCTTGAATTCTTAATTTTGGCTTCTAACTCAGAGCATCTGGATAAGTCACATCATCTTTCTAAACCTCAAGCTCATCATTTGTAAACTGGGGATTCTAATACTACCTGTCCTGTTCTGAACCTGGAAAGTGAGAAAAAAATATTTTTGAGTCTTTTCATGAGCTCATGTCTTATCTCTACTCATTCTGAAAACAGGGCTTGTGTTTGTATATTACTAGCATTAGAAACAGGATCTCTTCAAGATACTATTTCAGACAAAGGAAAAAAGAGAAAGTTTCTATTTTCTGTAGCTGGGGAATTCATCTGGGACATGAGGGATAAGAAATGTTCTACCAAAAGGTAGTCAAGAGAGGTTAACGATTTTCTCAAATGATCAGCCACCCCCACCCCAACTGCTCTATGTGACAGCACCATGGTGTATAGTTCCCAATGTCTCTCATAGCATAAGTTGAATCTTTTCCATTAAAAAGTGACATTTCATTCTACTCTTTCCTCAGGCTCCTGTTGTCTGAGCTTTGGAGTTCCTGTGTCAAGTCATGAATGTAATTGTCCATGGAAAATAGGGAGTTCACGGAGTCCACGGTGGAACGAGAATGTTCCTTATGTGCCAACATCTCTGATGAGAGCCTGCAGTACACTGGGGCACAACATTTCTTCTCTAACTGGTTCAACGACCTTCTTTAGAATCTAGCTGTTGTGATGCCTCTCATGTCGTACACCTTCTGAGGCAAATGAAGGCAGTTGATCCATATGTGGGATGTTGGGACCATTGTATAAGTCTTTTGATTTTCTCTCTTGCATCTGTGTTGTGGCCTACTTGTGCTTCTAGGTCCTGTTGCTGACTACGTATTTCCACATCTCTCCTGGGGAATAGATCTCCTACTGCTCGGGCGAGTCACCACTTTGAGTGTGTTGAATTGTATGTTAGTCACTGTTTTTACCAAACTGTCTAGTAGATATTTCTAAATGTTTCTGACGTATTCATTGTTAACTGATAAACTTTTTCCAAGTTTCATAATTCTTTGGTCATTTCAACAGGATTATAAAAGGAAGGATTTTGACACGAGTGCTGAAATCATTATCTTTTCTGCATACTGAAATGCTTTGGGGTGAAGTGTATTGACGTCTTCAATTCACTTTCAAATACATCAAAAATAAGGTAGGTTTATGGATAGATGTGCATGATAAACCAAATACAGCTAAATATTAATTCTAGAACACAGAAAGTAGGCATAAGAATGTTCACTGTGTAATTCTGGTAATTGTTTTTGTGTATTTGAGAATTCCTAATAAAATGTTTAAAAATTATTATTTTCATACTAGAATATGATTTTCTTAAAGTTTTTTTATTAACATGTAATATTTGCGCACTTTTATGGGATGCAGTGCATGCAGCTTAGTTGATTCTTTTTTTTAAAGATTTATTTTATTTATTTGAAAGACAGAGTTACAGAGAGAGAGAGAAAGAGAGAAAGGTCTTCCATCTGCTGGTTCACTCCCCAGGTGGCCACAACAGCTGGAGCTGCGCTGATCCGAAGCCAGGAGCCAGGAGCTTCTTCTGGGTCTCCCACTTGGGTTCAGGGGCCCAAGGACTTGGGCCATTTTCTACTGCTTTCCCAGGCCATAGTAGAGAGATGGACTAGAAGAGGAGCAGCTGGGACCAGAACCGGCATCCTTATGGGATGCCGGCGCTTCAGGCCAGGGCTCTAACCCACTGCGCCACAGCGCTGGCCCCTTAATTGATTCTTAAACTTAACTGTCCTTCGTCAGTTATTTGGAGAGCATACTCAAATAATTTCATAAATATGTACTGGGAATGTATATTTTCTGAGCCTATCTTAAGATGTCTATATTTGGGTTATCACCTCTGTATAATCAAACTTCCATCTAAACTAGGTTGTTTTGTTAAACCTTAAAATTCTCCTTTGAGTCCTTGTGCTGATACTTCCACAACTTGTTTTGAAAACAGAAATATCCCTGGTGCTTAGAACAATGCATATCAGTCATTTAATAACTATTTGTGTAATGAATGAATGAATATCTCTATTCTCGTTCATTATCTGCACTTCTCAAAATTGTTTTCTTTGGCATAACTCAGCTTTTTGTTACTATAGCTAAATACCTGAGAAGAATTTCCTAGGAAGGAAGAATCATTTTGGCTCACAGGTTTGGAAGTTCACAGTCCAAGATCTGGCAGCCCCATTAGTCTGGTATCTGATGAGGGTAGAAAATGTATGGAAGAAGGATAAATGGTGAGGCAGGAAGCAAAGGCACAGGGAGTATGCTGTTCCTCCATACCCATGTGGCTTTCTTTATAAAACCATCATGATCCCATCATGGGTTTCACCGTAGCAGCCTAATCCAATCCAATCACTTCTCAAAGGCCACACCTTCAGACATCATAATTGGATCAAGCCTCCACCCTTAATCCACTAACCATTAACATAAAATGTCAGGGTATAAATACCTACATGAGTTTGGGGAGTCAAACCCAATGCAAACCATACATACATACATATATATATATATATACATGTATATATATATGTATGTTTATATACATATATATGTGTGTGTGTATATATATATATATATATGTATATACTCTTAGTTCCTTTTATTTATCCTCTTCAAATTTGACTTCTATTCTCACAATCCAACTGAAACTACCTCTTGTTAGTATGACCAGTGGGTTCTAGGTTGCAAGTCAAATGATCATTTTACTGACTTTTAATTCATGCTTTCATCAGGATTTGACATGGTTTATCACTCCCACCTTCTTGACATGTTTTCCTTGCTCAGTATCTGTGACATTAATCACAGAAGACTTGTAGGTTGGCCTCACACATCAACAAAGAAAAGAGCTGGGAGTGATTGGGACAGGAAACTAATGGTGATCAGCACAGCTTTCTAAATGATGCTCTCCCATGTTGCTCCAAATCATGGGTCTCTGTTTGCTTTGTGGGATTGAATTCAATTTTAAAGTATTTCTTTAAAAAAAAGCATTCATTCATTTGTTTGTTCAATTATTTATTCTAAATATAATCCCTATGACTTTTCTGAGCTTCATGCGGTCAGGAAACATATCTGTACTTGTTGGGTCCCAGCTTGGTCAACCAGGGGTGGAGGGGTGTGCAGGGTCAGAAGTTGGGAGAACACTAGATAGATGGAACATGGTTTACTCAGCCAGCACCCGAACAACTCACGTGGTGGCTTGGGCAGGCTAACTTCAGAGCATTTTGAGGATTCATATCTCTTTAGTATCACAGTGGCGGGTGAGAGTACACAAGAAACATACCAGTTTGCTTCTGTTAATTGACTAGCTACAGAGAAGAGGATTCACACTTCGCTCTGTCCTCAGTTTCTACTATGTTTTACTGACAACAGGGCAGGCAGCTAAGGAGTTACAGAGAACTGTATGAGTTTCTGGGCCTGCTGACTAGCAGAAAATGCTTCAGCTACTGGGCCTGTCCAATTGCCCTCATACCAGCTGCCACAGAGGCACAGATAAGGGAGAATAATAGTATGGAAACTTGATAGACATCTTCTTCCCAAGTTTATCTCAGCATTACTGCTCATTGTTTCATCCCAAACACCTAGCATATTGTCTGACACAGAGTAGGAGCTCAAAATACCTTGTCGAGTAAATGAGTGAAACTAAACACATCTTTCTGACATCTTTCTGTTTCTTTCACACGTGAAAGACAATTTTGCTAAGTGTAAAATTCTTGGGTCACAGTCACTTCCTTTTAGAACTATAGATAAACCTATTGTCTTTGGGCATTTAGTGATATAAGGAAGATCAGTTTGATTTGAAAACAATGTTTCATCTTGATTTTTTTGTTTATTTATTTGAGAGAGAGAGAGAGAGAGAGAGAGAGAGAGAGAGCACTCTTATCCAGTGGGCTTGCTCCCTAAGTGCCTACAACAGTCCATGGGTGTGGCCAGAACTGCAAGCTTGGGACTCAATCTAGATCTCCCACTTAGGTGGCAGGAACCCAATTACTTGAACCATCACTGCTGCGCCCCAAGGTCTGCATAATCAGAAAGCTGGAATCAAGATTTCAAAGCTGGCATTGAACCCAGAGCCTCCATTATGGGATGTGGGCAACTTAACTGCTAGCCCAAATGTCCTCCCCACTTTTTTTTTAAAGGAAACTTTATTTTGAAAGAATTTAGGTTCATAGGAAGTCTAAAATATGACACAAAAGAGATCACATGTATCCTTTATCCACTCCCTCTCCCTACTGACCTTGGTACAAAGAGTACAGACACGGGTGACCATGTTGCGATCAACATTCAGTACTGTTCCATAATGACAATGATCTCCTGGTGCTATACCTTTTCTAGCTTTTCCCCATCCTCTACAATCCTTAATCTCTGCAATCACTAATCTGTTCTATATTACTCTACTTTAGTCTTTTCAAGAATGCTATATAAATATAATCATAGTGTGCAACCTTTGGGGGTTGGCTTTTCTTCATTCAGCATGATGCCTTTGACACCCACCCAAATTATTGCAGGGATCAATAGAGTGTTCCTTTAAATTCTGTTTTTTTTTTTCAGTATGAATGTTCTTTATTGGTTATCACATGAGTGGAACAGAGGAAGGGATATGACAACTCCTAATCCTGGGAAGACATCTGAAGACTTGTTCACCACCCTCCAAAAGCTCCCTTTATACTCTTGAGTATTAGTTCACTGTATGACTGTACCAGAGTTTGTTCAGCCATTCATTCATCAAAAGATGATTGGTTGCTTCCAATATTTTTGCTACAGAAATAAAAGTTGTTACAAATATTTTCATACATTTTTATGTGAACATAAGTTTTTACTTATTGGGCATAAATACTCAAGGACAAAATTGTTGGGTTATATGGCAATTGCATGTTCAGTTTTATTTTATTTTATTTTTTAAAGATTTATTTTATTTATTTGAAAGACAGAGTTACAGAGAGGTAGAGACAGAGAGAAAGGTCTTCCATCCGCTGGTTCACTCCCCAATTGGCCGCAACTGCCGGAGCTACACCCATCCGAAGCCAGGAGCCAGGAGCTTCTTCCGGGTCTCCCATGTGGGTGCAGGGGCCCAAGGACTTCGGTTTTCTACTGCTTTTCCAGGCCGTAGCAGAGACCTGGATCAGAAGAGGAGCAGCTGGGACTAGAACCAGTGCCCATATAGGATGCCGGTACTTCAGGACAGGGTGTTAGTCCGTTGTGCCACAGCGCTGGCCCCAATTTTTTTTTTTTATTTTGAAAGAGTTACAGAGAGAGGTAAAGACAGAGAGAGGTCTTCCATCCGCTGGTTCACTCCCCAATTGGCCACAATGGCCAGAGCTTTGCCGACCTGAAGCCAGGAGCCAGGAGCTTCTTCTGCCGACGCTTCAGGCCAGGGCATTAACTCACTGTGCCACAGCGCTGGCCCTGCATGTTCAGTTTTATAAGCAGCTGCCAAGATAGTTTTGTGAGTGGCCGTTATATTTTACATTCTCACCAGTAACCCGTGAGAGATACAGTTTCTCTACATCCTTGCCAGCATGGATTTCTTTTAGCTGTTCTAATAAGTGTGTAGTGGTATGGTCTTAAGAGTTAATGATGTTGAATATCTTTTCATATGCTTAGGCAATATCCATATAGCCTATTCGGTAAAATGTCTCATATATAATTATATCTATATCGATATAGATAGTTAGAGAGAGGGAGAGAGACACTTCCACCCACTGGTTCATTCCTCAAATGCCCACAACTGCTGGAGTTGGGCTGGATCAAAACCAGGAGCCAGTAACTCAATCCAGGTCTACCATGTAGGTGGCAGAAATAAAACTAATTGAGTCATTTCCTGCTGCCTCCCAGTATCTACATTAGTAGGAAGCCAGAATCAGGAGCTGGAGTCAAGACTCAAACCCAGGTAGTCTGATGTGGGATGTAAGCATCCCAACCGGTGGCATAACCACTAGGCCAAATACCAGCCCCTCTTCATATATTTTGTCTATTTTCTAATTGCGTTGTCTGTATTGTACTCTTGAATTTGGAGATTTCTTTATAAATTTTAGATACATTAGCAGATATGTGGCTTGCAAATGTTTTCTCCCAGTCTATACCTTGACTTTTTATTCTCTTATGGTGCTCAGCAGAGCAAAGATTTGTAATTTTGATGAAGTCCAATTTGTTAATTTTTTCATGGATCATGCTTTTGGTGTCAAGTCTTCATCAAGCCCTAGATTCTGAGAATTTTTTCCTAAGATGATTATTTTACATTTTATATTTAATTCTATGATCCACTTTTAGTAAATTTTTACATAAGATTTGAGGTTTATGTTTAAGATCATTTATTTACTTATGTATACCTGTTCCAGCACCATCAGAATGCTGGAGCATCATTCAGATAAATTGAATTATTTTGCCTCTTTGTCAAAAATCATTTGGTGTGACTTGTGTGAGTCTATTTTTGGATTCTCTATCTGCTCCATTGATGGATGTGTCTATGTTTCTACCAATAACGCAGTCTTGATTATTGTAGCTATATGTCTTGAAGTCAGGTAGAGTGAGTCTTCCTAATTTATCATTCTTTTTCCACTTGTTTTAGCTATTATAGTTCCTTTGCCTTTCTATATTAATTTTAGAATAATCTTTTCTACCTCTACAGAACATCCTGCTGAGGTTTGATTAAGATTTTCACTTAACTTGTATATCAGTTTTAGTAGACTTGCCATCCTTATTGAGTTGACTCTTTCACAGTATTGTCTCCATTTATTAAAGTCTTCTTAAAATTTCTTTTAATTATTTTCTGTAGATTTCAGTGTACAAGTCTTGCATCTTTTGTTAAGTTTGTTTTCTAAGTATTTTATTCTTTTTGATGCTTTCATAAAAGGAAATTAATTTATTAATTTCATTTCTTGAATTGTTTATGGCCAGTGTATTTATATACACTTTCCAATTCCATATACTTGATTTTTGTATATGGATCTTCTATTTTGTGACCCTGAAGAACTTGTTTATTCATTCTAATATTTTTTATTTATGATATTATCTCTTTTTATATTGTTAAATTTGATTAGCTAATGTTTTGTCTAGGATTTTTGCATCTCTGTGACATTGGCCCACAAAATTCCTTGCATTATCTTTGTTGGATGTGGTTATCAAGATTATTTTAGCCTCACAAGTAGAGTGAGGGAGTGCATTTATGCTTCAATTCTCTAAGATTTTCGGTAAAATTGGAAAGATTTTTCTCTTGAGTGTTTATTAGAACATCCCCATAAAGCTGTTGTGGCATGGTATTTTCTTTGTGTGAAAATGTTAACTGCTGTTTCAATGGTTTTTTAAAAATACTTATTTATTTGAAAAGCAGAGTGACAGAGAGTGGGGGGGCGGAATAGAGATGTCTTCCATTTGCTGCTTCACTCCCCCAAATGGCTACAACAGCTGGGTCTGCAGCAGGTTGAAGCCAGGAGCTAGAAACTGCATCAAGGTCTCCTACGCAGGTGGCAGTACTTGAGCCACTGCATGCTGCTTTCCCAGTGCATAAGCAGGGATCTGGATTTGAAGCAGACTAGTTGGGAATTAAATCAGCACTCAGATATAGGATGCTGGCATCACAGATGGAGGTTTAAACTGCTGGACCACAATACCAATCCTGTTTCAATATTTTTAATGTTTTAGTATTATTTGTATTTTTAAATTTTGTTTTGAATTAATTTTAGTGAGTGTGTTTTTCCTATAAACTTCTCCATTTAACCTAAGTTTTCATTGGCCAACAGTTATTCATAATACCATCATTTTCTATTTACTTTTTGAGGCCTGAGTATTTATGTCTTCCTTTTCCATTCATAATATCGTCTGTGTCTTCTTTCTTTTTCTTTAAATATTTATTTATTTGAAATGCAGAGTTAAAGGAGAGAGAGAGGAAGAAAGATCTTCTAGGCATCAATTCACTCCCCAAATGGCAGCAAATGTTGGAGCTGGGCCAGGCTGAAACCAGGAGCCAGGAGCTTTTTCTGGCTTTCCCACATGGGTGCACAAGCACTTGGGCCACGCTCTGCTGTTTCCCAAGTGCATTAACGGGGAGCTTGATCAGAAATGGAACAGCCAGGACTGAAACAGGAACCATCTTAATTTGTTGTGCTAAAATTCCAGCCCTTCTCTTGATCCATTGTGTGAGACGTCTGTGTGGTCTCTTAATCCTTTCAAACCATAGTCTTTTGACTTTGTTGATTGTCTCACTGTATCTTTGTTTTCTTAATTTCCTATACATATACCTATGATATGGTTTACTTTGTAATTTAGGCACAGGAAGAGATTAACAACAGTAATTAACAATGAAAGTGCGATAATTAAGTGTAATAAAAGTTGATCTGATAACTGAGCTAGCTACAAAGTGAGTTACATACAAGTAGGGTATACAATGTAGCTATGCTGGACATGGGGATGAGTCACATCCGGGCAGGGGGAGGATACAGCAGGCCGGCAGGAGATTTCATCATTTGCTACTCAGAATGGCGTGCAGTTTAATTCTTTTGAACTGTTTATTTCTGGAATTTTCCATTTACTATTTTCAGGCTGCAGTTGGCCACGGGTAACTGAAAAATGCCAAGTGAAATCACGATAAGGAAGGGGCTATTTTATAAGTGTACAAGCTTGTGTTTTAGGTGTATGTCTTGTACTTAGCACCTGTGTGTGTGTGTGTGTGTGTTTAAATATTGGGTGTGATAACTTTTGGTTTTCACCTGAATTTTTTATTTACATTCTAGCTATAAATTTAGTTTTTTTTCCTATTTGTCCCATTTATCCTTTTTCTTCTTTTTTTAAACCTTTTTGCATTTATTTTTTCAACTATTTTTTGTCATTCATTTTGCCTGTACTTGTTTAGAAGTTATATATTTAAAATCCATATTTTAATGGTTATGCTAGGTATTTTAAAATCCAAATTTTGACAAAATCTGAAGTTAATCAATATTCAAATCCTTTTGCTGAACAGTGCAAGATATTAGAATACTGCAACATAAATGCTGTATTTTGTGTGATGTTTTAGCTTTAGCTTGCTGTGTTTTTGTTTAAAAATTAGGCATTATTTTTGTCTTATACAATCAATATTTATTTAGTTTTAGCTTTATCCACACAGCTACTATTATCTTTATGCATCAATCCTTTTTTTTAACCTCAGATCCTTCATTTGGAATTGTCTTCCTTACACTTGAAGTATATATAATTTTCTTTTTTTGAGAAGGGGAAAGAGAGAGAGGGAAAATTCCCACCCACTGGTTTACTCTCCAAATGCCCTCAAAAGGCAGGGCTGGGTCAGACTGAAGCCTGGAGCCAGGAACTGAATCCAGCTCTCCCACGTGGTGGCAGAGATCCAAGCACCTGAGCTCTGCACTCCCCAGGATGCACAAAAGAAGGAAACTGGAATATGGAGTAGAGTCAGGATTTGAATCCTAGCATTCTGACACAGGACCTGGGGGTCTTAACTGGTGTCTTAACTACTAGGCCAGCCCCTAACTTATATCCCTTTGAATTTCCTTTAGTGAGAGTCTCTTAGTGATCAACATCTCAGGTTTGCTGTGTCTGAGAGTATCATGATGTCACTTTTTTTTTGTTCTTGAATGATGGTTTTGCTGAATATAGAATTCTTGGTAGCCAATTATTTTTACTCAGCCCAAATAAATTATTTTACTCTCCTGTGGCTTCTACTGCTGCTCTTGAAAAAGGCAGCTCTAATTGCCGCTCCTTTATAGGTGTCTATCTTTTCTCCCTGGTTTCTTTAAAGATCTTCTCTTCTTTGAATTTCTTTTTATTTGCCCTGTCTGAAATGCATACAGCTTCCTGGGTCTGAGGATTGGTGTTGATCATCAGTTCTGGAAATTCTCAGCTGGGATGTTCTTCAGACCACTGATTGCCTCTTCCCTTGTTTCTCTAGTATCTTTCTCTGAAATTCCAATTAGAAATATGTTAGCCCTGATTCTGTCCTTCAAATCTCTTCCCTGCCCTTTAATATTTTCAATCTTCTTGTCTCTGTGTACCGTATGCTGGATAACATTTGCATATATATTTTTACTATCAATGCATGAAATATCTTTTGCTGTGGTTAATATGCTATACAGTCATGTCATGGAGTTAAACTTTTTATTCTGCCATAATTTAGGACTTACTGAAAAGTTACAAAGATGTATGAAACAGTATAAATAATTCGGTATACAGGAGTGAGCATTGTGGTACAGCAAGTTAAAGCTGCTTCTGGGGCCGGCCCTGTGACGTAGTAGGTTAAGCCTCTGTCTGAGCACCAGAATCCCATATGGGCACCGGTTCATGTTCCGGCTTCTCTTCTGATGCAGCTCCCTGCTAATGTCCTGGAAAAGCAGTGGAAGATGACCCACGTGCTTGGGCCCCTGCACTCATGTGTGTGACCCAGAGGAAGCTCCTGGCTCCTGGCTTCTGATTGGCCCAGCTCTGGCTGTTGTGACTGCTTGGGGAATGAACTAGCAAATGGAAGACCTCTCTCTCAGTCTCTTCCTGTCTCTGCAGCTTTGCCTTTCACCTTTCAAATAAATAAATAAATAAATAAATAATTTTTTTTTAAAGCTGCTTCTTTGGATACCCATATCCCATTTCAAAGTGCCTGGATTGAGTCCCACTTCTGTTTCTGATCAAGCTCCCTGCTAATGTGCCTGGGAGGTTGCAGATGATGGCCCAAGTATTTGGGCCCATGCCACCCAAGTGGAAGATTCAGACGGGGTTCCTGGCTCCTGGCCTCAGCCTGGCCCAGACCAATCTGTTGAGTCCATGTGGGGAGTGAACCAGTGGATGGAAGATCTCTGTCTCTGTCTCTGTTTTTGTCTTTCTCTCTCCCTCCTTCTCTCTCTCATTTTCAAATGAATAAATAAAACTTAACAAAGAATCCTGAATATGTTTCACTAAATTCCTCAAATGCTAACATGTTACTACATTTTCTCTTCCTTCCTTCCTTTCTGTTCCTCTTTCCATCCTTCCTTCTTTTGTTTTCTTTCTTTCATCAATCTGTCTACACACTTAAATATGGTTTGTAGAATGCTTGAGAGCAAACTGCAAGCCTGGTGGTCCTTTATCCCTAAATACTTCAGTGTGTATTTTGTACATAGCAACAATGCAGCTATCAACATTGAGAAATTGACACTTATACAGACTACTATCTAATCAACAAAGCTTACTCAAATTGTCCCAGCAAAGTCACTTAAAAGAAAATCCAGGATCAAGCATTGCTTTCAATGGCCAAGTCTCTTTAGTCTTTTAAAATCAAGAACAGTTTCTTAGCATTTCTTAGCCTTTTATAACACGGGACTTTTAATTTTTAAATTTTATTTATTTATTTATTTATTTGGGGTGGGGGGAGAGAGCTGTCATCAACTAGTTCACTCCCCAAACACCCACACTGAATGAGGCTAGGACAAACTGAACCTGGGAGATCAGAACTCAATCCAGGTCTCCCAGGTGGTTGGCACGGTCAAGTACTTGAAACATCACCTACTATCTCCCAAGGCGTACATTAGCAGGAAGGTGGAAACAGAAGCAGAGCCACAGCTCAAACCTACACACACATATTTTCTGATATGGGATTCCGTATCCCAACCAGTGTTTTTTTTAATATTTATTTATTTATTTGGAAGGCAGAGTTACAGAGAAGGAGAAGCGGGGGTGGGGGGGGGAGAGAGAGAGAGAGAGATCTTTCATCCACTGGTTCACTTTCCAAAAGACCACAGCGGCTGAATCTGGACCAGGATGAAGGCAGGAGCCAGGGGCTTTATCCAGGTCTCCCACGTGGGTGCAGGGGCACAAGAACTTAGACCATCTTCCATTGATTTCCCAGGCGTATGAACAGGGAGGTGGATTGGAAGTGGAGCAGCTGGGATATGAGCCAGCGCCCATATGGGATGCTGGTGTCACAGGGGTGGTTTTACTTGCTATGCCACAGTGCTGACCTCCTAACCAGTGTCTTAATCACTAGGCCAAAATGACTTCCCCAACATTGTCACTTTTTATTTTATTTAAAACATTTATGTTTATTTTTTATTTTAATTTTTAATTAGTTTTAAACAGAATCAATGTGATTTGTAGATAGAATTCCAAGAACATAATGATATTTCCTTCTCCCCTCCTTTCCCCTCATTCTTTTTCCTTCTCCCTTTCTTTCTCCCTTTCTTTCTTTCTCCCTTTCTTTCTTTCTTTTTGAGATATATTTTTTAAAGATTTATTTATTTATTTGAAAGTCAGAGTTACACAGTTAAACAGAGAGAGAAGGAGAGGCAGAGAGAGAGAGGTCTTCCAACCACTGGTTCACTCCCCAATTGGCCGCAATGGCCGGAGCTGCGCCAATCTGAAGCCAGGAGCCAGGAGCCAGGAACTTCTTCCAGGTCTCCCATGTGGGTGTAGGGGCTCAAGGACTTGGGCCATCCTCTACTGCTTTCCCAGGCCATAGCAGAGAGCTGGATCGAAAGAGGAGCAGCCAGGTCTCGAACCAGCGCCCATATTGGATGCTGGCACTTCAGGCCAGGGCTTTAACCTGTTGTGCCACAGTGCTGGCCCCAGGGTATTGAATCTTATGAAATGCTTTCTCTGTGTCTACTGAGATGACCATATGGTTTTTGTTCTCCATTCTATCGACATGATTTATGACGTATATTGATTTGCAAATACTGAACCACCCTTGCCTTTCTGGGATAAACCACACTTGATTAGGATGTATGATACTTTTGATGTGGCTTTGGATTCTATTTGCTGGTATTTTGTTGAGAGTCCATAGTTGACAGGGGCCAGTGTTGTGGCATAGTGGGTTAAGCCTCTGCCTGCAGCACTGGCATCCCATATGGGTGCTGGTTCGAGTCCCGGCTGCTCCACTTCTGATCCAGCTTCCTGCTAATGCGTCTGGGAAGGCAGCAGAGGATGGCCCAAGTGTTTGGGCTCTGTACCCACATAGGAGACCCAGAAGCTCCTGGCTCCTGGCTTCAGCCTGGCCCAGCCCTGGCCATTGTGGCCATTTGGGGAGTGAAGCAGTGGATGGAAGACCTCTCTCTCTCTCTCTCTCTCTCTCATTCTCTCTCTCTGTAAATAAATATTTAAAAAGCAATAGCTGGCTATAGATGTTTGTTTTTATTCTCTTCATTCTGCTGCCCTGGCCCATGTCTGTTTTTTATGCCAGTATCATGCTGTTTTGGTTGTTATAGCTTTGTAGCATGTTTTGACATCAAGTACTATGATGTTTTAATCTTTGCTATTTTTCTCAGATGATTTTGACTATTCTGGCTCTTCAGTGGTTCCATTTGAACTTTAGGATTTTTTTTTTTCTAGATGTGTGAAGAATGATGATATTTTGACATGGATTGCTTGGAATATGTTGACCACTTTGGATTGCAGAGACATTTTAACAAAATTAATTCTTGCAATGCATGAATATAGGTTATCTTTTCTTTAATTTGTATCTTCTACAGTTCTTTCCATCAATATTTTGTAGTTTTCTACATGGAGCTCTTTCGCTTTCCTAGTTAAGTTTATCCCTTGTCTCTCTCTCTCTCTCTCTCTCTCTCTCTCTTTCTCCCTCTTTCTCTCTCTGTAGCTATTATAGGTGGGTTTTTTTATTTTGTTTTTACTAATTTTGTTATTGATGTATACAAATGCTACTGATTTTTGTATGCTGATTTTGTATCCTAAAAGTTTAATGTATATATTAGTTCTAATAGTTTTTTTAGTGGAGGCCTTAGAGTTTTCTCTCTATATAAGATCATGATAAGATCATGACATCTATAAACAAGGACAATTTGACTTTCTCATTTCCAATATGAATGCCTTTGATTTCTTTATCTTGCCTAATTGCTCTGGCTAGGACTGCCAGCACTATATTGAATAGAAGTGGTGAAAGAAGCCATCTAGATCTTAGGGGAAAACTTTTCAGCTTTTCTCTATTCACTATGATGTTGCCCATGAGTTTGTGTTGATATAAATACATTACATATTTAATTTGTGGAGTTTTTTTATATCATGAAGGGGTTTGGGATTTTTATCAAATTATTTGTGTGTATTGAAATGATCATATTGGGGCAGAAGTTGTGATGCAGTGGGTTAATCTGCTGCTTGGAATGCCTGCATCCCACATTGGAGTGCTAGTTCAAGTGCAGGTTCCTCTGTTTTGGATCCAGTTTTCCTGCTAATGTAACTGAGAAGCAGTGGAGGATGGCCCAAGTACATGGGTTCTTGCCATCTTTGCAGCTATTGATCATTCTGCATTTCAAATAAATATATTTTTAAAAAGAAGTGGTCATGTGGTTTTTAACTTTGAATCTGATGATGTGATATAGCACATTTATTGATTTCTTTGTTCTGAGCCATTCTTACATCCCTGGGATGAATCTCACTTGATTATAGTGAATGATCTTTTTATTGTGTTGAAGATTTTTGTACCTGTGTTCATCAGGGTCATTAGTCTGTATTTTTCACTTTTGTTGTGTCCCTTTATGGTTTTCATTGATGCTGGCCCTGTAGAATGGATTTATAAGTATCACCTCATCTTCAATTTTTGGAATACTTCGTGAAGAATTTATATTAGTTCTTTTTTTTTTTTATTTTTGACAGGTAGAGTGGACAGTGAGAGAGAGAGAGAGACAGAGAGAAAGGTCTTCCTTTGCCGTTGGTTCACCCTCTAATGGCCGCCGCGGTAGCGCGCTGCGGCCGGCGCACCGCGCTGTTCCGATGGCAGGAGCCAGGTGCTTCTCCTGGTCTCCCATGGGGTGCAGAGCCCAAACACTTGGGCCATCCTCCACTGCACTCCCTGGCCACAGCAGAGAGCTGGCCTGGAAGAGGGGCAACCGGGACAGGATCGGTGCCCCGACCGGGACTAGAACCCGGTGTGCCGGCGCCGCAAGGCGGAGGATTAGCCTGTTGAGCCACGGCGCCGGCCTATATTAGTTCTTTAAATTTGTGCTACAATTCTGCTGTGAAGCCATCAGGTCCTGGAATTTTCTTTGATAGGAGACTTTATTACTGATTCAACTTCCTGACTCATTATTAGACTTTTCAGATTTTGTATTTCCACATAATTCAGTTTTGGTAGATATATGTATTCAAGATTTATCTATTGCTCTATTGCTTCCAACTCATCCAATTTATTGGCGTATAATTGTGTGTGATAGTGTCTTCTGACCCTTTGTATTTCTGTGATTTAAGAGTTGCAATGTCTTCCATTTCATCTCTGATTCTGTTTGAGTTTCTTTTTTCCTTAGGCTGCTTTAAGGTTATAGATGTGGTTTATTTATTCAGAAATCCTCTCTTGGTTTTGCTGATCTTGTGTGTGTTTTTGTCTTTATTTTATTCATTTCTTCTCTGATCTTTATTATTTCTTCGCTTCTGTTAATTTTGGGCAGAATTTCTTCTTGCTTTTCTAGCTCCTCGAGGTGCAACATTTGACTGTTTATTTGAGGTCATTCTTTTTAAAATGTGGGTATTTATTTCTATCAGACTTCTTTCCAAATACTGATTTTGCTGTATCCCATTGTTTTTTCTATTTAAGATTTCCATATTTACTTGTCCTTATAAAATTTTTAGTGTCCCTTATAATTTCTTTATCAGCCCATTGCTTATGTAATTTCCATAAATTTATATATTTTCCAAAGCTTCTCTTGTTATTGATTTCTAATTTTATGTCATTGTGGACAATGCATACTTGATATAATTTCAAATTTTTTTAATGTCTGAAAAATTGTTGTGTGTGTGGCTTACAATATGATTTATCCTGGAGAATATTCCATGTGCCCTAGAGAAAAATGTATATTCTGTTTCTGTTGGATGGATAATTCTGTATCTATTTGTTGGGTCCATTTTTTTCTAAAGTACAGTTAAATTCCAGTATTTTCTTATTATTTTTTTGTCTGGTTAATCTGCCCATTATTGAAAGTACGGTTTTGAAATCTCCTACTATCATTATATCATTATCTATTTCTCTCTTCATCTTGACTTCTAGTTTCTTTATATATATATATATATATATATATATATATATATATATATTTAGGTGTTCCAATGTTGGGTGCAATTCATAATTGTTAGGTCCTATTGATGAATTACATTCCATGTTATTAGATGATGACTTTCCTTATCTGTTGCTATGGTTTTTGACTTGAAGTCCATTTTATCTGTTATAAGTATAGCCACCCTTGCCATCTTGCATGTAGTTGGATATTATTTGTCCACTCAGCCCCTCTATGTCTTTAAATTTTTAAAAAATTATTTGAAAGAGAAAGACACAGACACAGAGAGAAACAGCTGCCATCCACTAGTTCCCTCCCTTAATGCCTGCAACATTTGGGGAAGGAGAGGCTGAAGCTGGTGACAGGAACACAATTACTTGAACCATCCTGCTGCTTCTAAGGCCCTGTCTTGGCAGGAAGCTGGAGTCAGGTATTGAACCCTTTAAAGTGGGACATATACATCCTATGTACAGCTTAAGCACTAAGCCAACAGCCCATGCCTACTCTCTTTTGCTTGGATAATTTACATTTTATGCAAAGTAACTATTGATTAGTAATCATGATTACTGTAGTTTCAGTAAAAAAGCTAGTTGAGTGCTTTGGAAAGACTGGATAAAAGCAAATCCATTTTTTTAAAAATAAATGGGGTCATATTAAATGTGAGGTCAACACAAAATCTATAAAGAAATTGCAGAACTCAACAGTGAGCAACAATCTAATTGGAAAACAAGTGATGGATACGAAGAGATGTTTCAGCGAAGAGGATGGGACAGCAGCATCTGACAAGATACTAAGCATCATTAGACGGCAGGGCACTTACAATTCTGAAAGGACTCTGCTCTCCGATTGCTGCAGAATCCTCTGTTAGTTTTTGTTCCACTTTGAAGAAAGCAAAACTAGTAACTCAGAGTTAATCCACTATCGGTGTGGCTTACACAGGAAAAATGAGACCAAGGGCCAATCAGTGGAAGCAAACACAAAGAAAAGACCTGGATCTGCAGTGACGATTGGTGAGTGATGTACATTCATATGTTTTAATTAAAATTAAAAATGTAATTTATTGATGTGTCACATCAATTCCTCTTGCTAACGGACTTTTCCCATTAACTGCATCAGATAAGAGAACTTCTGGTCTACCAAATGCTGCTTCGGCAATCTTGCTTTCATATGCCAGGCTTTCAACAAGATTGTATATACATATTTTATCTTCTTATGAAATTTGACATTTTATATAGTTACTGCCCAGAGCCTTAGAATTCTGCCCTTCTAGACCACATAGGAATATTAATGGTGTATTAGTCATTTCATCATACAGTTTTGAGCTTGGGGAGGACTAATATGATTTGCAAATAGACAAGAAGACTTGAGGAGCGTGTCCATGGGAACAGTGTGGTGATTATGCATATCATCTTGTGCTCTTTTGTTCCCTTTACACTTCTGGTGCTGCTCAGCACAAACATCCTGGAATTGGTTCCAAAATGTGACCCTCTTTGTCAATATCATGGGGGAAGAGCCTCTCCTGTTCCCTTCTATGGCGTATTTTATTTTAGAACTTAAAAATTACAGACAAGTACAAAGCATAACAGAGCAAACACCCATACAAGCCACCCAGGGTTCTTAATGATTACCCTTTTAGCACACCGGCTTCAAATCCGTGTGCTTAAAAGCAATGAAAGTAGTTATAATCATCCCCCGCCCCCTCCCCATCCACAATTGTGATTTTCTGCGGTCAACCTTGCTCCACAAATAATGCGTGGAAAATTCCAGAAATGAACAATTCTGAGTTTTCAGTTGCAGGCAGTTCTGAGTAGCATGATGAAATCTCTCACCATTCTGCTCCCTCCCACCTTGGGGTGTGAATCATCCCCTGGTCCACGGCATCCACACTCCAACTACTGTCTTCTCATTAGTCACTTAATAGTCCCCTTGCTTATCAGATCCAGTGTCCCTGATGTCACAGTCCTTGAGCTGAAGGAACCCTTGGTTTGCTTATTCATGCCCCAAAGCACCAGAGTAGTAATGCAGAGGACACACCAGGGCATAAAACGTGGAAGGGCAAGATGGACTCTGGTACTAGGTGGCAAAAGCTTCAGGGCCCATCTGAAAACACAGAGTAGCTTTAGGGTTTGGCATGCTCTGTAGTTGCAGGCATCTACAGGGATTTTGGGATATAGCCCTACAAAAGGGGGGGGGGGCAACTGTATGCAATGAACTGGAAGAAACCTTTCAACCCCTTGTCTTCAATCCTATCCTTCTCTTGTCATCCCAAGGCAAACACTATTGTGAATTTGGTGTACATGTTTTAATACTTTTTACAGAGCTTTATGTGTCTATAAATAATAAAGTATTGCATTGTATTTTTTGAATTTTACAGAAACAGCCTGAGATTCTATACACATCTATAATGTTCTACCATATGATATATGATAATGTATGAGAATTTTTCAAAAAGTTTGTAGAAAATGGAATTAAAAGATAAGTTTGTTTTGAGGGGCCAGCACTGTGGCATAGTAGCCTCTGCCTGCAGTGCGGGCATCTCATATGGGCGCCAGTTCGAGTCCCGGCTGCTTCATTTCTGATCCAGTTCCCAGCTAATAAAAGATGGCCCAAGTGCTTGGGCCCCTGCACCCACATGGGAGACCCAGAAGAAGCTCCTTGCTCCCAGCTTTGGATAGGCCCAGCTCTGGCCGTTGCTGCCATTTGGGTAGTGAACCAGTGGATGGAAGACCTTTCTCTCTGTCTCTTCCTCTCTCTGTAATTCTGCCTCTGAAATAGAGAAAATATTTTTAAAGAAAGTTTATTTTGGTGCAAAAAATTCTGAAAATTACACATAGTTTATTGTAATACATATTTTCCATGAACTTTCTTTTTTTAAGATTTATTTTATTTACTTGAAAGACAGAGTTACATAGAGAGGTAGAGCCAGAGAGAGAAAGAGGTCTTCCATTTTTTGGTTCACTCCCCAATTGGCTGCAAAGGCCAGAGCTGTGCTGATTTGAAGCCAGGAGCCAGGAGCCTCCTCTGGGCCCAAGGACCTGGGCCATCTTCCATTGCCTTCCCAGGCCATAGCAGAGAGCTGGATCGAAAGTGGAACAGTTGGGACTCAAACGGGCACCCATATGGGATTCTGGTGCTGCAGAATCAGGCTTAACCCACTGCATTACAACGCCGGCCCCTGTCTTTTTTTTTTTTTTAATTTGAAAGGCAGAGTTACAAAGAGGCAGAGGCTGAGAGAAATGTCTTCCATCTGCTGGTTCACTCCCCAAATGGCCAAAACAGCTGGAGCTGGGCTAATCCAAAGCCAGGAGCCAGAAGCTTCTTCCGGGTGCCCCATACAGGTGCAGGGACTCAAGCACTTGGGCCATCTTCTACTGCTTTCCTGGGCCACAGCAGAGAGCTGGATTGGAAGTGGAGCAGAGGGGACTTGAACCGGTGCCCATATGGAATGCTGGCACTGCAAGCAGCGGCTTTATCCACTGTGCCACAGTGCTGGCCCCCTCCATGAATTTTCTGAAGACCTCTTTTTTTTATTTTTTATTTTTTGACAGGCAGAGTGGACAGTGAGAGAGAGACAGAGAGAAAGGTCTTCCTTTTGCCGTTGGTTCACCCTCCAATGGCCGCCGCAGTAGCGCGCTACGGCCGGCGCACTGCGCTGATCCGAAGGCAGGAGCCAGGTGCTTCTCCTGGTCTCCCATGGGGTGCAGGGCCCAAGCACTTGGGCCATCCTCCATCTGCACTCCCTGGCCACAGCAGAGAGCTGGCCTGGAAGAGGGGCAACCGGGACAGGATTAGTGCCCCGACTGGGACTAGAACCTGGTGTGCCGGCACCACAAGGCGGAGGAGTAGCCTAGTGAGCCGCGGTGCCGGCTTGAAGACCTCTTCATATGCATGGATTGCTTATTCATTTGAAAGACAGAGTAACAGAGGAGAGAGAGAGACAGAGATCTTCCATCGTCTGGTTCACTTCCCAAATGGCCACAACTGCTAGGGCTGGGCCAGAATGAAGCAAGGAACCAGGAACTCCATCTTAGTCTCCTACATGGGTAGACAGGGGCCCAAATACTTTGGGTCACTATCTGCTGCCTTCCCAGGCTCATTAGCAAGAATCTGGATCGGAAGCAGAAGAGCCCCAAAATTTATTTATTCACTTATTGAAGGACATTTACCATTACCCAATTTTTTTTTGACAGGCAGAGTGGATAGTGAGAGAGAGAGACAGAGAGAAAGGTCTTCCTTTTTGCCGTTGGTTCACCCTCCAATGGCCGCTGCGGACGGCGCATCTCGCTGATCCGAAGCCAGGAGCCAGGTGCTTCTCCTGGTCTCCCATGCGGGTGCAGGGCCCAAGCACTTGGGCCATCCTCCACTGCACTCCCTGGCCACAGCAGAGAGCTGGCCTGGAAGAGGGGCAACCGGGACAGAATCCGGCGTGGCAACCTACGGCTTAACCCGCTGCACCACAATACCCGTCCTGAAGCCATTTTTTTAAAGATTTATTTATTTATTTGAAAGTCAGAGTAAAATACAGAGAGGAGAGAGAGAGAGAGAGAGAGAGAGAGAGAGAGAGATGGGGGGGTCTTCCGTCTGCTGGTTCACACCCCAATTGACCACAGCAGCCAGAATTGCGCCTTTGAAGCCAGGAGCCAGGAGCTTCTTCTTCTTCTTCTTCTTCTCCTTCTTCTTCTCCTTCTTCTTCTCCTTCTTCTTCTCCTTCTTCTTCTCCTTCTCCTTCTCCTTCTCCTTCTCCTTCTCCTTCTCCTTCTCCTTCTCCTTCTCCTTCTCCTTCTCCTTCTTCTTCTTCTTCTTCTTCTTCTTCTTCTTCTTCTTCTTCTTTTAACAGGCAGAGTTAGACAGTGAGAGAGAGAGAGAGACAGAGAACAAGGTCTTCCTTTTTCCGTTGGTTCACCCACCAAGTGGCAGCTATGGCCGGCGCATTGTGGCTGGCGCGCTGCACCGATCCGAAGCCAGGAGCCAGGTGCTTCTCCTGGTCTCCCATGGGGTGCAGGGCCCAAGCACTTCAGCCGTCCTCCACTGCCTTCCCGGGCCACAGCAGAGAGCTGGCCTGGAAGAGGGGCAACTGGGACAGAATCCGGCGCCCCAACCAGGACTAGAATCCGGTGTGCCGGTGCCGCAAGGCGGAGGATTAGCCTAGTGAGCCACGGTGCCGGCCACACAATTTTTTAAAAGATTTATTTGTTTATTTGAAAAGCAAGAGCTACAGAGAGAGAGAGAGAGAGAGAGAAATTTTGCATCTGCTGGTTCACTCCCCAAATGGCTGAAACTGTCAGGGCTGGGCTAGGTTGAAGCCAGGAGCCAGAAGCTTCATCCGGGTCTCCCACGTGGGTACAGGGGTCCACGGACTTGGGCCATCCTCCACTGCTTTTCCAAGAGCATTAGCAGGGAGTTGGATCTGAAGTGGAGCAGCCAAGACTCAAACTGGTGCTCATATGGGAGGCCGACACTGCAAGCTGTGGCTTTAACCAGCTGCACAACTGCGCCGATCCCATGTAGCTTATTTCTAACTTTTCAATATAATGATCATTGCTGTTCACAGAATTCTGCACACCTGTGCTATTATCATGTTAAAAATAAATTTCAAGGGCTGGCGTTGTGGCGCATCAGGTTAAAGTCCTGGCCTGAAGCACCAACATCCCATATGGGCGCCAGTTCTAGTCCCGGCTGCTTCTCTTCCAATCCAACTCTCTGCTATGGCCTGAGAAAGCAGTAGAAGATGGCCCAAGTCCTTGGGCCCCTGTACCCACGTGGGAGACCCAGAAGAAGCTCTTGGCTCTTGGCTTCGGATCGGTACAGCTCTGGCCATTGCGGCCATCTGGAGAGTGAACCAGCAGATGGAAGGCTTCTCTCTCTGTCTTTACCTCTCTTTGTAACTCTGTCTTTCAAATAAATAAAATAAATCTTTTTAAAAAAGAGCTGTTCTTTTAACAAAAATAAATTCCAAATGCCCTCAATGGCTGGGCCTGAAGCTGGGAGCCAGGAAATCATCCCAGGTCTACCATGTGAGACATTATACATTTTTTTTTGACAGGCAGAATGGACAGTGAGAGAGAGAGACAGAGAGAAAGGTCTTCCTTTGCCGTTGGTTCACCCTCCAATGGCCGCTGCGGATGGCGCATCGTGCTGATCCGAAGCCAGGAGCCAGGTGCTTCTCTCGGTCTCCCATGCGGGTGCAGGGCCCAAGGACTTGGGCCATCCTCCACTGCCTTCCTGGGCCACAGCAGAGAGCTGGCCTGGAAGAGAGGCAACCGGGATAGAATCTGGCGCCCCAACCGGGACTAGAACCCGGTGTGCCGGCGCCACAAGGCGGAGGATTAGCCTGTTAAGCCACGGCGCCGGCCAGACATTATACATTTTTTAAAAAGATTTATTTTAATTATTTGAAAGTTACAGACAAGGTCACACACACACACACACACAGATATTTTTCATCCTCTGGCTCACCCTCCAGATGGCTGCAATGGCTGGGGCTGGGCCAGGAGCTTCTTCTGGGTCTTTTCCATGTGAGTGTAGGGGTCCAAGGACTTGGGCCACCCTGCTTTCCTAGGTGCGTTAGCAGGGAAGTGGATTGGAAGTGGAGCAGCTGGGACTCAAACCAGCACCCATATGGGATGCTGGCACTGCAGGCTGTGGCTTTATCTGCTATGCCACAGCACCAGTCCCCACATTACACAATTTTACGCTATTATAATTGTTGCAACGAACATCATAGAACATTCTCCTTGTGCACGTCTTGGAGAGTTTCTCCAAGGAAAACAACTGGGAGCAAAATTACCGGGTAATGTGGTAAATATATCTTTTCTATTATTACATAGTACCAAGTAGTTCTCTAAAGTGGTTGTCTCAATTTACACTTCCACCAGCAGCACGTATAGGCTTCTGTCATTTTACATATCATGTATTGGAAGATGTAAATTTTGTTGTGAAATGATAGCTCATCGTTTTAATGTATGTGCTCCTAACAGCGAGGTTCATTTAGTTTTCCTTTTCCGGAGTCATCTTTTCATCTGTTTCTTCCTCTCGAGTTTTGTTTGCTTTCTTTCTTATTGAGTTGTGACAATTCTCTTTAGGTTTTGGATTTTAGTTTGTGTGTATGTGTGTGTGTGTTATGTGGGTTGCAAATGTCTCTCTCCAGTCTGTCACCTGCCTTTTAAACCTGTTTCTGGTGCTAGTATTTTGTAACAGTTTTAATTTTAACAAAGCCAAACTGAGTCTTTTCCTTTATGGTTTTGGGCTTTTTGTAATTTAGTTAAGAAAATCTTTCCTATTCTAAGATCATATTATATTCTCATGTACTTTCTTCTAGTTGATGTAAAAATTTGCTTTTCACATTTAGAGGGTTAGTCTATCTAGAATTTTTTTGTGCAAGATACAAGTTAGTAATCTAATTTTATTTTTTCTATGTAAGGATGTTTTTTTTTGGCAGGCAGAGTTAGAGAGAGAGAGAGAGAGAGAGAGAGAGAGAGAGAGAGAGAGAGAAAGGTCTTCCTGACGTTGGTTCACCTCCCCAAATGGCCGCTACGGCCGGCACACTGCGCTGATCTGAAGCCAGGAGCCAGGTGCTTCCTCCTGGTCTCCCCTGCAGGTGCAGGGCCCAAGGGCTTGGGCCCTCCTCCACTGCCTTCCCGGGCCACATCAGAGAGCTGGACTGGAAGAGGAGCAACTGGGACAGAACCAGCACTCCAACCGGGACAAGAACCCGAGGTGCTGGCGCCGCAGGCGGAGGATTAGCCACGTGAGCCGCGGTGCTGGCCCAGGATATGTTGTTCTAACAGCACTTGTTTATTGAATAGCCTTTCCTCTCCCTAGTGTTTGAAATGTCACTTCTAAAATTTCCAAGGCCACGGACCTGTTTCTGTGTTTTCTATTCTCTTCCAGTAATCCATTTCTCTATTCCTGTACCCCCCCCCACACACACACTATTTTAATTATTATTGCTTTAAAATAAATTTTCAGGGGCCAGCATTGTGGCATGGCAGGTGCAGCTGCTGCTTATAATACCAGCATCCTATATTGTATATCCTATATTTCCAGCTCCAGCTACTCTGCTTCTGATCCAGCTCCCTGCTAATGCACCTGATAATGTTACAGATGATCATCCAAGTACTTGGGCAGTTGCCACCCACATGGGAGACCTACCTCTTGGCTCCTGGCTTCACCCTTGCCTAGCCTCAGTCATCGCAGCCACTTGGGAAGTAAAGCAGGGGATGGGAGCTCTCTCTCTCCCTCTCTCATTCTCTCTTGCTCTCTATTGCCCTCTTTCCCCCCTTTGAAAGAAAGAAATAAATATTTTTTAACCTTTTATTTACTTATTTGAAAGGTAGAGTTACAGAGATAGGGAGAGACACAGAGAAAGGTGTTCCATCCTCTGGTTCACTCCCCAAATGACTGCAATGGCCGGAGCCGGGGTGAACTGAACCTAGGAGCAAGGAGCTTCTTCCGGGTCTGGGGCCCAAGCACTTGGGCCATCTTCTACTGTTTTCCCAGGCCATAGCAGAGAGCTGAATAGGAAGATGAGCAGCCAGGACTCGAACCGGTCCTGTGTGGGATTCTGGCGCTGCAGGTGGAGGCTTAGCCCACTATAACACGGCACTGGCCCCCAATAAATAAATCTTTAAAAAAAATTCTAATAAAACAAATTCCCTTCCCTCCTCATTTCTGTTTAGAATTGCATTAACTATTTTCAAACAAGTCTCTTTCATATGAATTTTAGAATCTTTAGTTTTAGCATTAGAATTTTTCTTTGAGGGCTGGCACTGTGGCGCAGCGGGTTAAAGCTCTGGCCTGAAGTGCTGGCATCCCTTATAGGCACTGGTTCTAGTCCCAGCTGCTCTTCTTCTGATCCAGCTCTCTGCTATGACCTGGGATAGCAGTAGAAGATGGCCCAAATCCTTGGGCTCCTGCACCGGCATGAGAGGCCGGAAGAAGCTCCTGGCTCCTGGCTTTAGATTGGCTCAGCTCCAGCAGTTGTGGCCATCTGGGAGTAAACCAGCAGATGGAAGACCTCTCTCTCTGTCTCTACCTCTCTCTAACTCTGTCTTTCAAATAAATAAAATAAAATTTTTTTTTGACAGGCAGTGTTAGACAGTGAGCAAGAGAGAAAGAGAGACAGAGGGAAAGGTCTTCCTTCCGTTGGTTCACCCCCTAAATGGCTGCTTTGGCCGGCGTGCTGCGCTGATCCGAAGCCAGGAGCCAGGTGCTTTCTCCTGGTCTCGCAGGCAGAGGATTAGCCAAGTGAGCTGCGGTGCTGGCTAAAATAAATCTTTTTAAAAAAGAATTTTTCTTTGAAGAATTGCTGTGGAATTTGAAATTTAATTAATCTAATTTCTTTTAGAGGCTCATTGGAGGAGAGTTACTAACTGTATGATACTGAGACTTACTCTCCAGTAACTTGTTATAGCTCTTCATTCATTCAGGTAGGGTTTTATTGATGTCCTTTACTAATATCTCATATTTCCTCAAAAGTGTTTGGTGCATATTTGTTATTTATTTTGGAGTACATAAACATAATTCTTTATTTTTTACAGATTTATTCATTTATTTGAAAGGCATAGTTACAGAGAGGCAGAGACAGAGGCGGGGGGGGGGAGAGAGAGAGAGAAAGAGAGGTTTTCCATCTGCTGGTTCACTCCCTAGATGGCCGCAACAGCAAGAGCTGGGCCAATCTGAAGCCAGGAGCCTGGAGCTTCTTCCAGGTCTCCCACGTGGCTGCAGGGGCCAAGGACTTGGGCCATCTTCTGCTGATTTCCCAGGCTGTAGCACAGAACTGGACCGGAAGTGGAACAGCCGGGACTCGAACCAGCACCCATATGGGATGCTAGCACTGCAGGCGGCAGCTTTACCTGGTGTGCCACAGCGCTGGTCCCCCCTTGAGTATTGATGTGAATATGAGAGAATTTCAAAAGGCTCGTAGAGAAATGAAATTAAAAGATAAGCTGTTCTGGTAAAAAGAATTTTGAAAACCATGCATAGTTTTTCATAATAAGCATTTTCTATGGACCTTGTGAAGGCCAGCTCCCATACTTCTTTGATTCTATGACAAAAGTGAAGGACAGGCTCTCCTGTGGTTACTATACATTACTTGAGATTGCATTGTCGGAGTGAGAGTCTCCTGTTGGCTTTGAAGAAGTTAGGGGCTATGTAATGTGAGGGCCACACACCTAGAACCTAAAGGCGATCTTTAGAGGCTGACAGTGAGCTCCCGGATGACAATCGGCAAGGAACCAAGGACATCAGCCGTACAGCAAGAAACTGAGTTCTACCAACAGCCGTGTGAACGTGTGAGAGGACCCTGAGCCTGAGATGAGAACACAGGCCCTGCCAATATCTTCCCTGCAGCCTGCGAGACCTGAGTGGAGGACCGGCTCAGCCATGACAGCCTCCTGACCCATGGAAATTGTGGAATTTGTGAGTTGTGTTAAGCCTCTAAGTGAGGGATCAGTTATTGTGCAGCACTGAAAACTGATATCCGTTTTCTGCCTTATCACTGTGAATAGGCCTGGTTTCTTGTCACTGCGAAGGGGTCCTTTTTCCATTTCCCGTTTGATTGTTTCTTACTGGTTATAGGAGTGCTATTTTTATATGATGATCTTTATCCAGCAACCTTGCTGAACTCTCTTATTATGTTCAATAACTTGCTTGTACATTCTCCTGAATGTTCGACAACATAGACCTTCATTGAATGATAATGATGGCAACTTTGTCTTGATTTTCTGATTCTCCACCCTCTTTTTCTTTTTTTCTTTTTCAGCATTTTTGCATAGATCAGATTCCTTAGTACAATATTGAGATAGAACAGGCATCCTTTTTTTTTTTTTTCTTGACTTCAATGGAATGATTCCACTAAGTATGATGTTTGCTGTAGGCTTTTGGAGATACTTTTATCAGAAGAGGGACTTCATTTTTTTTCTTGTTTGTTTTATTCAGTGTGATAAAGTCTATCTCTTAACTAGAACATTTAAGTCTATTTAGCTTAGCAGTATCTGCTGATATGCTGGAATTTAAATCTTTCATTTTATTTTGTGTAATGTCACCAGATTCCATTCTGTTTCGTTTTCTTGCCTTTCTTGCCTTTTATTCCTTTTAGAATAATGTTTTATTACTTTCTTTTTAAAATATTTATTTATTTATTTGAAAGTCAGAGTTACACAGAGGGAAGAAGACACACACACACACACACACAGAGAGAGAGAGAGAGAGAGAGAGAGAGATCTTCTACCCACACTGGTTCACTCTCCAAATGGCTGCAATGGCGGGGGCTGGGGCTGGGGCAAACCGAAGCCAGGAGTCAGGAGCTTCATCCAGATCTTCTATATGGGTTCAGGGGCCCAAGCACTTGGGCCAGTTTCCACGGCTATGCCAGGCATAATAGCAGAGAGCTGGATTGGAAGTGGAGCAGCTGGGTCTTGAACTGGTGCTCATATGGGATGCCAGCATCACAAGTGGCGGCTTTACAAGTTAAACCACAATGCTGGCTCCCTAATTTTTCCTTTCTATTAGTTTGGAAGTTCTTTCCATTTTTGATTCTTTTACTGCTTACCCTATATCTGATCAAAGCCTAAAGTTAATCAAACATTTAGCCTCATCTTAGAAAACTCCCTTTATTCCCTCCTAATCTATATACAATTGTTTGGTATTTCAATTTTTTTACTTTAAAAATATTAATCAAGATATAAGGCCGGCGCCGTGGCTTAACAGGCTAATCCTCCGCCTTGCGGCGCCGGCACACCGGGTTCTAGTCCCGGTCGGGGCGCCGGATTCTGTCCCAGTTACCCCTCTTCCAGGCCAGCTCTCTGCTGTGGCCAGGGAGTGCAGTGGAGGATGGCCCAAGTGCTTGGGCCCTGCACCTGCATGGGAGACCAGGAGAAGCACCTGGCTCCTGGCTTCGGATCAGCACGATGCGCAGTCCACAGTGGCCATTGGAGGGTGAACCAACAGCAAAAAGGAAGACCTTTCTCTCTGTCTCTCTCTCTCACTATCCACTCTGCCTGTCAAAAAAAATAGTTAAAAAAAAAAGATATAATACTTGTACATCTTTATGGGGCACAGTACAAAATTTCACTGCACATGTATAGCACAAGCTGATCAAATCAAGTAATAAGCATTCCTACCTTCCTTCATGGTTGGAACCTATGAGCTCCTCTCCTTTAACTATTTTTTTCCCATTGTATTTGCAAGGCAGAAAGAATGAATCATCCATTGATTGACTCTCCAAATGCCTGCAACAGCTGGGGATGAACCAGGTCTAAGTCAGTAGCCTGGAATTCAGTCTGAGTCTCCCATGTGGCCAGCAGTGATCCAAATAGTTGAGCCATCTCCTGCTGCCTCCCAGGCCTTGTATTAGCAGAAAGCTGGAATTGCAAGTGGATCCAGGACTTGAACCAGAACACCTGTCCCCAGTTCTTTATACGCTACATAATACATTATGGTGTCACCCCACTCTGTTGTGGACACCAGCATCTCATTGTGTTTTGGTGCCCTTATTCTAGCCTCCCTCTGTCCCCCTTTACTCTTCTACTGTAATAATTCCTATTCTAAGTTCAGATTGACATTTGAAAGTTTCCATGCTTAAAAAAATTTCTAAAGTTCGCATGGGAGCCCAAAAGTTGTCAAATAGCAAAATAATTTTGAGCAAAAGGAACAAAGCTGGAATCATCACAAAACCTGATTTCAAGACTTACTGCAGAGCTATTATAATCAAAACAGTATGGTACTGGCATAAAAACACACATAGACCAATAGAACAGAATAGAGACCCCAGAAATGAAAGCATGCATCTATAGCCAACTGATTCTCGGTAAAGTTTCCTAAAACATAATGCTGGAGAAAGGAGAATCTCTTCAGTAGTGGTGCTGGGAAACCTCATGTCCATTTGCAAAATAAATAAATAAATAAAAATTGAACCTTAACTCCTTATTTCTCAGCTGATATAAAAATCAACTCCAAATGGTTTGAAGATCTAAATGTAAGACTGGAAAATATGAAACTACTAGGATAGGAAACTTAGGGGAAACACTTCAAGACAGTGATATCAGCAGTGGCTTTCTGGGATAAGATCCCAGCCTCTTAATCTCACTAGACCTGTCACTACCTAATGTGATCAGTGTTTCCTTATAGTTGTGCCCATACTTACCTCCGATCTTTCATCTCAGGTCACTTTATTCCTTCCAGAAGTAAAACTGGGAGCATCTTCTTGAGTGAGGGTTTGGTGCTGATCAACTCTCTCAGTTGTTGTTTCTACGAAGATGTCTTTGTTTTTGGATGGGAGAGGAGCCGCATATTTAATTAGAGGGGCGTGGACCAGTGTGGTCTTCCTTGCATCTTTGGGTCTAAGGAGAGAGGTTACCTTTGCTGGCATCTTCTGTTAATGGGGGGAGGGTCTCCTCTAGACTCCCCAACCCAGAAGAGCTGAGCTCTCACTTCCATTCCCCTCACCACTGAACTGCAGCCCGGGAGTGACTGAGGGCCAGTGCTGTCAGGGCAAAAGTCACTCTGATGTTCTAATATGGTCCTTGTCTCTCTCTATGCAGGCTTTGCTTCACCTTCCATCCCCTAACACTAGATCGGCACTTTCCTAACTATCTTTTTAGCTCGTCAATGTTTGAAGATTTTACATGCACACATATATGCACATGCACACAAATCACAGACACACACACACACATACACGTGCGCGTGCAAGTGGTTTTCAAAAAGTCATGCAAGGAGCTGACACTGTGGTGCAACTTGTTGGTTAAGCTGACGCCTGTGACGCCACCATCCCTTATGAGCACCAAATTCCAGCTGCTCCACTTCTGATCCAGCTTCCTGCTAATGCATTTGGGAAGGCAGCAGAACATGGCCAAAGTGCTTAGGACCCTGCCACCCAAGTAGGAGACCCAGGTTCCTGGCTTCAGCCTGACCCAACCCTGGCAACGGCAACCATTTAGAGGGTAAACCAGAAGGCGGAAGATATCTCTGTCTCTCCTCTATCTGTAACTCTGTCTTTCAAAAAATGTGGAAAATGTATATTATGAAAATATCACACATGGATTTCACAAATCTTAGCACTAAAATACACTTACCTTTAACTGTATTTTGACCAACTTTTTTTGATGCCCCCTTAAATATATACAAACACATGTACATATAGATAGATGATAAACTAGAGAGTTGTATACCTTATACCTTATTTGTTTTCAGCAGGAAAGGTGACCCAAATAGACTATCACTACTAGGAAATCCTTGCCATTTTTTCTTCAAATATTCCCTCTCCTTCAGTCTATTTTCTCCTGCCAAGACTCCTATCATTTGTGAGATTCTCTTATTCCATTCTCCATGTCTCTCTTTTTTTAAAGATTTATTTATTTATTGGAAAGGCAGAGTTACAGAGATACAGAGGCAGAGGGAGAGAGAGGGGTCTTCCATCCACTGCTTCACTCCCCAAATGGCTGCAAAGGCCGGAGCTGGGCCGTTCCGAAGCCAAGAGTAAGGAACTTCTTCCGGGTCTCCCACGTGGGTGCTGGGGCCCAAGGACTTGAGCCATCTTATACTGCTTTCCCAGGCTAGAGCTGAGAGCTGGATCGGAAGTGGAGCAGCCGGGACTTGAACCAGTGCCTGTATGGGATGCCAGCACTGCAGGCGGCGGCTTTACCTGCTATGCCACAGCACTGGCCCCTCTTTATGTCTCTGCTTAATATGTTCCACCTCCTTATGTCTCTCTGCTTTTTAAGTTATTCTTTTAAATGTTTACTTTTTATTTATTTTCATTTACTTGAAAAGAAGAGTTAGAAAGAGAGAGAGAGAGAGAGAAAGAGAGAGAGAGACTCTTCCATCCACAGATTTACTCCTCGAATGACTGCAGCAAGACTCGGCCAGGCTGAAGTCAGGAGTCTGGAATTCCATTCTGTTCTCCCACACAGGGAGCCCAAGACTGCACCCATCACCCACTGTCTTCCTAAGATACAGCAGCAGGAAGGTGGATTTGCAGTGGAGGAGCTGGGTCAGAACTGGCACTCCGCTGTGGGATGCAGGTGTGCCAAGCAGCAGCTTAACCTGCGCCACAGTGCACACCCTCTATGTCAATTTTAGAACAAAGTTTTCAGGTACATCCTTTCAACTTCTTCTAATCTGATGTTTCATCCATGCCCTGAGTTTTTAATTTCAAAAGTCAGACTTTATATAGAATTATAATACATTTAATATATAATTTATACTAAATTATATTTTTACATTGTTTGAAGTCACACTTTTCAAATATATTTATTGGTCATTGATTCTTTTTTTAAGATTTTTTTTTTAACTTGAAAGGCAGAGTCACAAAGATGCAGAAAAAGAGAGAGAGAGAGAGAGAGAGGTCTTCCATCTGCTGGTTCACTCTCAAAATGGTCACAACGGCTGGAGCTGAGCTGATCCAACGCCAGGGGCCAGGAGCTTCTTCTGGGTCTCCCACATGGGTGCAGGGGCCCAAGGACCCGGACCATCTTCCACTGCTTTCCCAGGCCATAGCAGAGAGCTGGATCAGAAAAGGAGCTGCTGGGACTCGAATCGGCGCCCATATGGGATGCTGGGACTGCAGGTGGTGGCTTTACCCACTAATGCTGTAGTGCTGAGCCCAGTCATTGATTTTTTAAAAAAGATTTATTTATTTATTTTAAAGGCAGAGTTACAGAGATGCAGAGAGAGGGAGAGAGAGAGAGAGATTTTCCATATGCTGGTTCACTCCCCAAATGGCCACAATGGTTGAAGCTGGGCTGATCAAAAACCGGGAGCCAGGAGCATCTTCTGGGTGCCCCATGTGGGTGCAGGGGCCCAAGAATTTGGGCCATCTTCTACTGATTTCCCAGGCCATAGCAGAGAGCTGGATTAGAAGTGGAGCAGCCGGGAGTTGAACCAGTGCCCATATGGGATGCTGGGACTGCAGGTGGTGGCTTTACCCATTATGCCCCAGCACTGGCCCCTGGTCATTGATTTTTATTGTATGATTATCTTAGCAAATGTATCCCTTCTTAGAAAACATTTCGTGTGCAGTTATTATACACTGGATTGTTCCAACATCTATTTTTCTGAGAACTGACACGTCCTTTTCTTTTGCCTTGTTTCTGTCGATTCTTACTAATAGAAGGAGTTTGGCGTTGGGTAGTCATCATGAGATCACACTACATTAAATCCTCTGGGTCTCCTGGACCCTGTTTGAGAAAACTTTCTGCAGGTGAGGATGTGGTATTACCTCCCTAGGGTCACTTTAACCTGTCTCTTCAACGTTTTGGCTATGAGCTCGAGTTTCAGAGTCAGTTTTCTCAACCCTTTACTGCTCCAATCAATATCCATACAAATTATTGCTCCAGGACTCAGGCTTCATGGCTATTTAATGTCTCCCCAGTCCCTGCCACTCTGGATCCACAGCTGTTGTACTCCTTGTCCTGTGCAGGCTCCCTGCCTCTGAGGTTTCTGCTCCTAGTAGAAGACTCCTGTCTAGTCCCATTATTTCACACACTGTTGCCACCCAGACTGCTGCTTTCCTGGCTTCACCCCATGTCCAGATCACGTTGTTTGGTGTTGGTGATGGATAAGGTATGCCTGGGAAACCTTCTCCTTTATGAGGCACATTGGGTCCTATCTGGGGCCAAGTTTTGAGGAAGGTGTCTCAGAGCTCCTGCTCACGTATGCTACAGGCCCATTCATTCATCTTTTTAATTTAAGATTTTTTTTACATTCATTTTGGAATATTTCAAATTTATGAAAAAAAATTACAAAAAATAGCACAAAGAATTTCCAGGGGCCGGAGCTGTGGTGCAGCAGGTTAAAGCCCTGACCTGAAGTGCCAGCATCCCATATGGGTGCCGGTTTGCGACCCGGCTACTCCTCTTCCGATCCAGCTCTCTGCTATGGCCTGGGAAAGCAGTAGAAGATGGCCCAAGTCCTTGGGACCCTGCACCCACATGGGAGACCCAGAAGAAGCTCCTGGTTTCGGATCAGCACAGCTCCAGCCGTTGCGGCCAATTGGGGAGTGAATCATCAGATGGAAGTCCTCTCTCTCTCTCTCTGCCTCTCCTCTCTCTGTATTTTATTCTGACTTTCAAATAAATAAATAAATCTTTTAAAAAAAATTTCCAAATGCAATGGTTCCCCCTTTGACCTCTAAAAAAGGGTCCCTCATTGGCAATTTGGATATTTCATTTTCTGACTAGTTAGTTCATATTTATTGTTCAATTTTATATAAGTTTGTCCCTGTTTTTCTTATTAGTTTATTGAGATTACTTATATATTCTGGAATTGAATGCTTTGTTTATCTACTTAATATCTCTTCCTGTATTTCGTAGCTTGCTCTTTCACTCTCTCCATGGTATCCTTTAACAAACAGAAGTTTTTAATTTTAATTCTTATGAATAGTGAATGATTTTTATGTCCCACTCACGTGTACTCCATGGACACAAAGATATTCTACAGTTTAGTCCTCCTTTCGTGCTGAGGTCCTGCATTCTTTTGTTTGTGGCTGAAGAAGTCAATTTTAACATTTTGTTCACATGGAGTTTCAATTTACATCTACTTTTTAAAACACTGCTTTTCCCTACTAGCCTGTGATGCTGTCTTTGCCATACATCAAGCCCCTATATCCATGTGGTTATTTTGTATTCTTTATTCTATTCCTGAGGTCTCTTTGTTAGTCCTTCCCCAATAATCTACTGGCTGTAGTACCTCAACAATAATTAAGCTATGTTCTGATTGTCAGTTGTGTAATTCCTCCAACTTTGTTATTCAAGATGGTCTTAGCTATTCTTCTTCTATTTCATTTCCATTTATATTTTGGATTTAGCTTGACAACGTCCACAGAAAAGGCCGAGATTTTTATCAGAGTTGCCATGAAATTTGTAAATCCACTTGGGAGCACTGACATTTTACAATATTGAGTCTCCCTATCTAGGAAAACATATATTATTGCATTTATTTAAGTCTTCTTTAATATCTCTCTCAATAATGTTTTGCAGTTTTCAGAGAAAATATTTTTTACAACTTTCTTTAGATTTAGTTCTGATGCTGTTAATAAAATTGAAAACTGTTTAATTTAATTTAAAAAATTCCCAAATGTATTTCACTCAACTTTCCCAAATGGGGCTGGTTCTGTGGTGTAGTGGGTCAAGCTGCTGTCTACAGTGTTGGCATCCCATATGGGCACTGGTTCAAGTCGTGGCTGCCCCACTTCCAATCCAGAACCCTGCTAACAATCTGGGAAAAGCAGCAGATGTCCCAAGTGCTTGGGGCCCTGCATTCATGTGGAAGACCCAGAAGAAGCTCCTGGCTCCTAGCTTAAGCCTGGCTCAGCCCTGGTCATTGCAGCCATTTGGGGAGTGAACCAGTGGATGGAAGATCTCTCTCTCTCTCTCTCTCTCTCACTGTAGTTCTTTCAAATAAATAAATAAATCTTAAAAAAAAAACCTTTCCCAAATGCTAACATCTTACATGATCATAATTCAATTCTAGACATCAGGAAATTAATATTGGTATAATATTTGGCATACTAATTAATCTACAGAGCTTATTAAAATTTTGTCAACTGTCCTATTAATGTAAGATCCAGGTCCAGGATTCTGTATTATGGTTAGTTTTTATGTCTCCTTAATCTCTCTGGTTGGGGCTGGCAATGTGGCATAGCAGGTAAAACCTCCGCTTGCAATGCTGGCATCCCATATGGGCGCCAGTTCACATCTGGGCTGCTCCACTTCTGATCTAGCTCCCTGCTGATGCACCTGAGGAAGCAGTGGAAGATGGCTCAAGTGTGGGAGACCTGAAAGAAGCTCCTGGCTCCTGGCTTCCATCTTGCCCAGCCCTAGCCATTGTGGTCATTTGGGGATTGAATCAGTGGATGGAAGATTTCTCTCTCTCTCTCTCTCTCTCTCTCTCTCTCTCTGTGTGTGTGTGTGTGTGTGTAACTCTGACTTCCAAATAAATAAAATAAATCTTAAAAAAAATCTCTGATGGTTCTTCAGCCTCTGTTTATATTTCATGAACTTGACACTTAAAATTTATTTATTCATTTATTTATTTACTTATTTAGAAGAGGAGAGGGAGAGAGAGAGAGAGAGAGAGAGAAGAGAGAAGAGAGAAGAGAGAAGAGAGAAGAGAGAAGAGAGAAGAGAGAAGAGAGAAGAGAGAGGAGAAAGATATCTTTGATCCACTGGTTCACTCCCCAAATGGACATAACAGGTGAGCACGGGACTAGGTTGAAGCCAGGAGCCAGGAACTCCACCTGGGTCTCCCACCTGGGTGACAGGGTCCCAAGGACTTGGGCCATCATCTGCGGCCTCCCCCCGGCACATTAGCAGAGAACTGGATATGGAGTGGAGCAGCTCAGACCCAAACAAGTGGGATGCCAGCATTGCAAGCAACAGCTTAGCTCTTTGTTCCACAATGCTGGTCCCAGCAAACGGTGTCTTAATCACTATGCCAAGTACGTGCCCTGATCTTGACATTTCTGAAGATCATTTTGTGGACTCTCTCTCATTTTGGGTTTATCTGAGGTCATGATTAAATCCAGGTTATATGCATGTTTGGCCAAAGACCAGCAGAGGTAATGATAAGCTCTTCTCAGTATATTTTTACCAGCAGTCACCTGCTCTGCACATGCCACTTATCCTGCTCACTTGGTTAAGCTGGTGTCTCTAAGGTTTCTCTACTGAAAACCTCTTCCCTTTGTATTTAATAAATATCTCATGAGGAATACTTTGAGACTGTATAAATATCTTGCTTCTCATAATATCCCCACTAGTTTTAGCATCCACTAAGGATTCTTGCCTCAAATAAGAATTCCTGTGGTGTTTGCTAAATGATGGTTCTTCGTTTTCATCATTCTGCATGTGTCTATTAAGTGGAAGGTTAGTTTAAGGAAGGGCTTTCCCTTCTTTAGTTTTTTTTTTGTCCATTAAATCACTTATGTAAGTATGGACACATGAATATTTGCTTCATTCTCTCTGTCTGCTCAAATTGTCCAAGATTTGGGCATTGAGAACTCTTTCAAGTTGGCACCTGTGTCCTTTTGATATATCCCTCTAACATCTTTTGAGCACTTCCTTCCTTTTTCACATCTGAATATATGCAGTCTTCTCCCTCATTTTGAAGCCATTTTTAAAAGATTTATTTATTTGAGAGGTAGAGTTACAGAGAGAGGGAAAGACAGAAAGAAATCTTCCATCCTCTAATTCACTCCCCAGGTGGTCTCAACAGCTGGATCTGAGCCAATCTAAAACCAGGATCCAGGAGCTTCTTCTGGGTCTCCCACGTGAGTGCAGGGTCCCAAGGACTTGGGTCATCTTCTACTGCTTTCCCAGGCCATAGCAGAGAGCTGGATCAGAAGAGGATCAGCAGGGACATGAACCAAAGCCCATATGGGATGCTGGCACCGCAGGTGGAGGCTTAGCCCACTATGCCACAGTGCCAGCCCCAAAGCCATTTTTATAAACTATGTATTTAAAAGGCATGGAGAGAGAGAGAGAGAGAGAGAGAGAGAGAGAGAGATCTTTCATCTGCTGGTTCACTCCCCCAAATGCCTACAACAACTGAGGCTGTGCCAGGATGAAGCTAGGGGCCAGGAAATCTATCCCAGTCTCCTTCCAGGCTGGCAGGGACTCAAGTACTTGAGCCATCTTCTGTTGCCTTCCTGGGCACATTAACGGAGAGCTGGATCAGAATTGGAGCAGCCAGGAATTGAACCCAGGCTCCAATAAGGTATGCTGGAGTTGCAACCTGCGGCTTAACCCGCCGCACCACAATACCCGTCCTGAAGCCTTTTTTTTTAAAGATTTATTTATTTATTTGAAAGTAAGAGTAAAATACAGAGAGAAGGAGAGAGAGAGAGAGAGAGAGAGAGAGAGAGAGAGAGAGAGATGGGGAGGGGGTCTTCCGTCCGCTGGTTCACTCCCCAATTGACCACAACAGCCAGAATTGCGCCTTTGAAGCCAGGAACCAGGAGCTGCTGCTTCTTCTTCTTCTTTTTTTTTTTAACAGGCAGAGTTAGACAGTGAGAGAGAGAGAGAGAGACAGAGAACAAGGTCTTCCTTTTGCCGTTGGTTCACCCTCCAATGGCTGCCGCGGCCAGCGCACTGCGCTGATCCGAAGCCAGGATCCAGGTGCTTCTCCTGGTCTCCCATGCAGGTGCAGGGCCCAAGGACTTGGGCCATCCTCCACTGCACTCCTGGGCCACAGCAGAGAGCTGGGCTGGAAGAGGGGCAACCGGGACAGAATCCGGCACCCCGACCGGAACTAGAACCGGGTGTGCCGGCGCCACAGGCGGAGGATTAGCCTAGTGAGCTGCGGCACCGGCCAGAGCCAGGAGTTTCTTCTGGGTCTCCCACACGGGTGCAGTGGCCCAAGCACTTAGGCCATCATCCATTGCTTTCCCAGGCCACAGCAGAGAGCTGGATCAGAAGCGGAGCAGCCAAAACTTGAACTGGTGCCCTCACGGGATGCCGGCATTGCAGGTGGTGGCTTTACCTGCTACACCACAGTGCCGGCCCTGAAGCCATTTTATTTTATTTTTATTTTTTGACAAGCAGAGTTAGACAGTGAGAGAGAGAGACAGAGGGGAAGGTCTTCCTGCCATTGGTTCACCCCCTAGATGGCCGCTACAGCCAGCACGCTGCATCAATCTGAAGCCAGGAGCCAGGTGCTTCTCCTGGTCTCCCAAGTGGGTGCAGGGCCCAAGGACCTGGGCCATCCTCCACTGCACTCCCGGGCCACAGCAGAGAGCTGGCCTGGAAGAAGAGCAACCGGGACAGAATCCGGCGCCCTGACCGGGTCTAGAACCCGGCGTGCTGGCGCCGCTAGGCGGAGGATTAGCCTGTTGAGCCACGGTGCCGGCCTAATTGTAATGTTTTAAAGTTATACACTACATACTTTATTTTAGTAGCTAACTTAGATCATTTTAAACATCATTATTTTTATACTTAAGATCCATCTAAGTGTGCAATGAAATGATTTTAGTAACTTTATTGAGTGTGCTACCATCACCATAAATTAGTTTTAGAATATTTTAATTCTCCCAATAGGTTCCCTTATGCCCCAAAGCCCCAGAACTGTCACTGTTTGATCTTTCAGCTCCCTGGAAAAACACCATTTGTAGGATTTGTCTATATTTGACTTTTCTCAGTCAGGGAGGACCACTCTATCCATAGATCCTTGATAGAAAGCTTTGCAAATGCCTGAGGATGTCACCAATTGTAACAAATAAGAGTCTGACCAAAAATCTTAAAAGAAAATTCTGGTGAATACCATGTCCAGAGCTCCAACACAATTTTTTTTTAATTTGAAAGGTAGAGTTGCAGGGAGAGAAAGAGAGAGAGAGAGAGAGAGAGAGAGAGAAAGTTCTTCCATCCCCTGGTTCAATCCTCAGATGCCACAATGGTCCAGCTATTTCCTGGTCTCCCAGGTGGGTGCAGGGCCCCAAGCATTTGGACCATCTTCTGTTGCTTTCCCAGGCCATTAGCAGGGAGCTGGATAGGAAGAAGAGCAGCCAGGACTCCAACCGGCACGTGTACGGGATGCCAGCAACACAGGCAGCGGGTTTACTCACTTCACCAAAACACCACCCTCTCCAATACATTCCTAGGAACTTTGATGGCCCAATGTATGCCCAGGGTTATGTGCATTCCAAGGAAATGCATGCTAAACCATTATCAATCACTTCTGGTGGGCCTTGAGTTTCTACCAAGAAGTGAAGACTATGGCAGAGTTTTAAATTACTGTAGTATTGAAGACAAATCCCAAATACATATGAATCCTTTTGGAAAATGATAGAACTCATTACGCTCAATGCATTTAAGGAAATAACTTTGCAATTGTTAGCTGATCACTAAGCTAAATGAGAACAAACTTTAAATGGCCACACTTGACAAACAAAACAGATTTTCCAGAACTAGTCCAGGAAAGTCACTAAACAAACAAACAAAAAGCAACAAACAGTAACAGCAGCAATAACTATAACAAACCTGGGAAGGAGGTGTCTAATTTTCAGAATTGCTACATTGTATTACTCGAAGTGCTAAATTAAAAAGAAAAAGTATGAGACACACAAAGAAACAGGAAAGTGTTATCTATACACAAGGGAAAGCAGCCATCAACCTGAGGAAGCCCAGATGTTGGGCTTTTATTTTATCTTTAATTAATTATCGAGAGAGAGAGAGAGAGAGAGAGAGAGAGAGATACACGAGCGATTGCGTTTCCATCTGTTGGCTCATTTCCCAGAAGCCCAGGAGCCTGGAACACAATCCAGATCTCCCACATGGGTCACGGGGACCCAACTACTTGAGCCATTCACTGCTGCCTTAGGTTGCACCCATGATGCACATTAGTAGGAAGCTAGAGTCACAAATGGAGGCAGGACTTGAACCCTGACACTCCAATATGAAATGTGAGTGTCTTGAGTGGCATCTTAACTGCTGCACCAAATGCCAACCCTAAGACAAAAGTTTAAATCAGCTATTATAAATGTGTTCAAAAAACTAAAAGAGGGCCCAGCCCTGGGTGTTGAAGGCATTTGGAGGAGTGCAACAGTGGACGGGAGATGTTTGTCTACCTCTCTGGCTGGCTCTGTCTTTCTCTCTGTCTCATTGACTTTCACACAAAATAAAAAACAGTTTTTAAACAAATTTAAATTTAAAAAACCTGAAGAATGAATGGAAAGATTGCTTAGAAAAATTAAGGGAAAATATGAGAATGATCTGTCATTGATTAGAAAATATCTGCTAAAAGATATTATTAGGCCGGCGCCGTGGCTCAACAGGCTAATCCTCCGCCTTGCGGCGCCGGCACACTGGGTTGTAGTCCCGGTTGGGGCACTGGATTCTATCCCGGTTGCCCCTCTTTCAGGCCAGCCCTCTGCTATGGCCCGGGAAGGCAGTGGAGGATGGCCCAAGTCCTTGGGCCCTGCACCCCATGGGAGACCAGGAGAAGCACCTGGCTCCTGCCTTCGGATCAGCGCGGTGCACCGGCCGCGGTGGCCATTGGAGGGTGAACCAACGGCAAAAAGGAAGACCTTTCTCTCTGTCTCTCTCTCTCACTATCCACTCTGCCTGTCAAAAAATAAAAAAATTAAAAAATTAAAAAAATATATTATTAAAAAAATTATTTCAGGGCCAGCACTGTGGCATAGCTGGTAAAGCCACCACCTGCGGTTCCAGTATCCCATGTAGGTGCTGGTTCATGTCCTGGCTTCTCTATTTCCGGCCCAGCTCTCTGCTATGGCCTGGGAAAGCAGTGGAGGATGGCCCAAGTGCTTGGGCCCCTGCACCCGTGTGAGAGACCTGGAAGAAGCTCCTGGCTCCTGGCTTCGGATAAGCCCAGCTCCAGCTGTTGCAGCCATCTGGGGAATCAACCAAAGAATAGAAGACTTCTCTCTCTCTCTCTCTCTCTCTCTCTCTCTCTCTCTCTCTCTCTGCTTCTGCCTCTCTGTAACTCTGTCTTTCAAATAAGTGAATACATCTTTAAAAGAAGATATTATTTCCGGCCGGCGCCGTGGCTCAACAGGCTAATCCTCCGCCTTGCGGCGCCGGCACACCGGGTTCTAGTCCCGGTCGGGGCACCGATCCTGTCCCGGTTGCCCCTCTTCCAGGCCAGCTCTCTGCTGTGGCCAGGGAGTGCAGTGGAGGATGGCCCAAGTGCTTGGGCTCTGCACCCCATGGGAGACCAGGAGAAGCACCTGGCTCCTGCCATCGGAACAGCGTGGTGCGCCGGCCGCAGTGCGCTACCGCGGCGGCCATTGGAGGGTGAACCAACGGCAAAAGGAAGACCTTTCTCTCTGTCTCTCTCTCACTGTCCATTCTGCCTGTCAAAAAGAAAAAAAAAGAAGATATTATTTCCAAAGATGTTATTAAAAATCATAGAAATTATTGCACTGAATGGTACAATGACTAAAATTAAGAATTCAGTAGAATATTTTTTTCTAAAGAAGGAAATCAGTGAACTTGAAGATACATCAAATGAGGTTATCTACTTTGTGGAACAGAAAGAAACAGAAAGAAAAAAAGAATAGAGAAAATTTAACAAAACCTCAGGGGCCTGTAGGAAATCACCAAGTACATCTACCAAAATATGCTTAGTGGAAATTGCTATCCTAACATCAGCCAAAATAGGCTCTAAGATATAAATTGGGTTTTTTTATTTTTAAAAATTTTTAAAGTTTTATTTATCTGTTTGAAAGGCAGAGTTACAGAGAGGCAGAGGCAGAGAGAGAGAGAGAGAGAGAGAGAGAGAGAGAGAGGTCTTCCATCTGCTGGTTCACTCTGCAACAACCGGAGCTGCAGCCAATCTGAAGCCAGGAGCTAGGAGCCTCCTATGGGTCTCCCACCCTGGTGCAGGGGCCCAAGGACTTGGGCCACCCTCAAATGCTTTCCCAGGCCATAGCAGAGAGCTGGATCGGAAGTGTAGGAGCCTGGACTCAAACTGGCGCCCATATGGGATGCTGGCACTGCAGGCGGCAGCTTCACCTGCTACACCAGAGCCAGCCACAATACAAATTGTCTAAGAGATGATGAAAGAACATTTTATAATGATGAAAAGGTCGACAGAAAGACATAATAATTATAAACATATAAATATCTGACAAAACTGTCCCAAATGCATAATGTAGAAAATGACAGGATTGAAGGGAGAAAGCACCAGTGGAAGAATAATTATTAGAGGCTTCAACATGTTGTTTTCAATAATGCTAGAACTACTAGGCAGAAGGCCAACAAGGAAATAGAACAGTTGTACAACACTGTAAGTTAACTAACGCTAACAGACATCCATAAAATACTCCCCTGAACAACAGTAAAATACATTATTCTCAGATGCATACGGAACATTCTCCAGGATGGGACATACATAAGGCCGTAAAACAAGCCTCAATAAATCTGAAAGAATTGAAATAATACAATGTACATTCTCCGATCACAAGGCAGGCAATTAACAAATATCAAAAGGAAATTTGGGGAAGGCACACATATGTAGGAATTAGACATTGTGCTTGTAGGTAACTGAGAAATAATACCAAAGGAAACTAGAAAATATGTTAAGCTTAATGAAAATGTAAACATCACCTACCAAAATATATGGGGCTCAGCAGAAATAGTGGAAAGAGGGAAAGCATAAACACCTACAGAAGGGTTTTCAGCAAATTCATAGAAAACACATAGTATGAGAAAACTATGTATGGGTTTCAAAAGTTTTTTGCACCCAATTAAAATTATCTTTTAATTACATGTTCCCACAAACATTTTTTCACTTTTACTTAATAAATACAAATCTCCAAAGTACAGCTTTTGGATTACAGTGGCTTTTTCCTCCCATAACTTCCCTCCTACCCGCAACCCTCCCATCTCCTGCTCTCTCTCCCATCCCATTCACATCAAGATTCATTTCAATTATCTTTATATACAGAAGATCAATTTAGTATATATTAAGTAAAGATTTCAACAGTTTGCACCCACACAGAAACACAAAGTGTAAAGTACTGTTTGAGTGCTAGTTATAGCATTAATTCACATTGTACAACATATTAAGGACAGAGATCCTACATGGGGAGTAAGTGCACAGTGACTCCTGTTGTCGACTTAACAATTTGACTCTCTTGTTTATGGCCGTCAGTAATCACCCTAGGCTCTTGTCATGAGTTTCCAAGGCTATGGAAGACTTTTGAGTTCACTGACTCAGATATTATTTAGACAAAGTGATAGTCAAAGTGGAAGTTCTCTCCTCCCTTCAGAGAAAGGTACCTCCTTCTTTGATGGCCCGTTCTTTCCGCTGGGATCTCACTCGCAGAGATCTTTCATTTAGGTTTTTTTTTTTTTCCAGAGTGTCTTGGCTTTCCATGCCTAAAATTCTCTCATGGGCTCTTCAGCCAGATCCGAATGCCTTAAGGGCTGATTCTGAGGCCAGAGTGTTTTGTACGACATCTGCCAATCTCTGACTCTGCTGTGTATCCTACTTCCCATGTTGGATCGTTCTCTCCCTTTTTGATTCTATCAGTTAGTATTCGCAGACACTAGTCTTGTTTATGTGATCCCTTTGACTCTTAGTCCTATCATTATGATCAATTGTGAACTGAAACTGATCACTTTGACCAGTGAGGTGGCACTGGTACATGCCACCTTGATAGGATTGAATTGGAATCCCCTGGCATGTTTCTAACTCTACCATTTGGGGCAAGTCCGATTGAGCATGTCCCAAATTGTACATCTCTTCCCTCTCTTATTCCCACTCTTATATTTAACAGGGATCACTTTTCAGTTAAGTTTCAACACTTAAGGCTAATTGTATATTAATTACAGAGTTCAACCAATAGTATTAAATAGAACAAAAAAATACTAAAAGGGATAAAGTATTAAATTGTTTATCAACAGTCAGGGCAAGGGCTGATCAAATCACTGTTTCTCATAGTGTCCATTTCACTTCAACAGGTTTCCTTTTTTGTGCTTGGTTAGTTGTCACCGATCAGGGAGAACATATGATATTTGTCCCTTTGGGACTGGCTTAATTCACTCAGCATGATGTTTTCCAGATTCCTCCATCTTGTTGGAAATGACCGGATTTAATTGTTTTTTTTTTTTGACTGCTGTATAGTATTCTACAGAGTACCTGTCCCACAATTTCTTTATCCAATCTACTGTTGATGGGCATTTGGGTTGGTTCCAGGTCTTAGCTATTGTGAATTGAGCTGCAATAAACATTAAGGTGCAGACAGCTTTTTTATTTGCTAATTTAATTTCCTTTGGGTAAATTCCAAGGAGTGGGATGGCTGGGTTGTATGGTAGGGTTATATTCAGGTTTCTGAGGAATCTCCAGACTGACTTCCATAGTGGCTTAACCAGTTTGCATTCCCACCAACAGTGGGTTAGTGTCCCTTTTTCCCCACATCCTCTCCAGCATCTGTTGTTGGTAGATTTCTGAATGTGAGCCATTCTCACCGGGGTGAGGTGAAACCTCATTGTGGTTTTTGATTTGCATTTCCCTGATGGTTAGTGATCCTGAACATTTTTTCATTTGTCTGTTGGCCATTTGGATTTCTCTTTTGAAAAATGTCTATTGAGGTCCTTGGCCCATCTCTTAAGTGGGTTCTTTGTTTTGTTGTTGTGGAGTTTCTTGATCTCTTTGTAGATTCTGGTTATCAACCCTTTATCTGTTGCATAGTTTGCAAATATTTTTTCCCATTCTGTCGGTTGCCTCTTCACTTTCTTCACTGTTTCTTTTGCAGTACAGAAGCTTCTCAAGTTGATGCAATCCCAAATGTTAATTTTGGCTTTGACTGCCTGTGCTTCTGGGGTATTTTCCAAGAAGTCTTTTCCTGTGCCTATATCTTGCAGGGTTTCTCCAGTGTTCTTTAATAATTTGATGGTGTCGGGTAATAGATTTAGATCTTTAATCCATGTTGAGTGGATTTTTGTGTAAGGTGTAAGGTAGTGGTCTTTCTTCATGCTTCTACATGTGGAAATCCAGTTTTCCCAGCACCATTTGTTGAATAGACTGTCCTTACTCCAGGAATTGGTTTTAGATCCTTGATCAAATGTAAGTTGGCTGTAGATGTTTGGGTTGATTTCTGGTGTTTCTATTCTGTACCATTGGTCTATCCATCTGTTTCTGTACCAGTACCATGCTGTTTTGATAACAACTGCCCTGTAGTACGTCCTGAAATCTGGTATTGTGATGCCTCTGGCTTTGTTTTTGTTGTACAAGATTGCTTTAGCTATTCGAGGTCTCCTGTGTCTGCATATGAATTTCAGCATCATTTTTTCCAGATCTGAGAAGAATGTCCTTGGTATTTTGATTGGTATGGCATTGAATGTATAAATTGCTTTTGGGAGAATGGACATTTTGATGATATTGATTCTTCCCATCCATGAGCATGGAAGATTTTTCCATTTCTTGGTATCCTCTTCTATTTCTTTCTTTAAGATTTTGCAATTCTCATCATAGAGATCTTTCACATCCTTGGTTAAGTTTATTCCAAGGTATTTGATTGTTTTTGTAGCTATTGTGAATGGGATTGATCTTAGCAGTTCTTTCTCAGCCGTGGCATTGCCTGTGTATACAAAGGCTGTTGATTTTTGTGCATTGATTTTATATCCTGCTACTTTGCCAAACTCTTCTATGAGTTCCAATAGTCTCTTAGTAGAGTTCTTTGGATCCCCTAAATAAAGAATCATATCATCTGCAAAGAGGGATAGTTTGAGTTCTTCCTTCCCAATTTGTATCCCTTTAATTTCTTTTTTTTGCCTAATGGCTCTGGCTAAAACTTCCAGAACTATATTGAATAGCAGTGGTGAGAGTGGACATCCCTGTCTGGTACCAGATCTCAGTGGAAATGCTTCCAACTTTCCCTCATTCCATCGGATGCTGGCCGTGGGTTTTTCATAAATTGCTTTGATTGTATTGAGGAATGTTCCTTCTATACCCAATTTGCTTAGAGTTTTCATTATGAAAGGGTGTTGTATTTTGTCAAATGCTTTCTCTGCATCTATTGAGATAATCATATGGTTTTTCTTCTGCAGTCTGTTATGTGGTGTATCACATTGATTGATTTGCGAACATTGGACCATCCCTGCATACCAGGGATAAATCCCATTTGGTCTGAGTGGATGATCTTTCTGATGTGTTGTTGTATTCTATTAGCCAGAATTTTATTGAAGATTTTTGCATCTGTGTTCATCAGGGAGTTTGGTCTGTAATTCTCTTTCAATGCTGCATCTTTTTCAGGCTTAGGGATTAAGGTGATGCTGGCTTCATAGAAAGAATTTGGGAGGATTCCCTCTTTTTCGATTGTTCTGAATAGTTTGAGACGAATTGGAGTTAGTTCTTTAGATGTCTGGGAGAATTCAGCAGTGAATCCATCTGGTCCTGGGCTTTTCTTTGTTTGGAGGACCTTTATTACTATTTCAATTTCTGTCTCAGTTATGGGTCTGTTTAGGTTTTCTATGTCTTCCTGGTTCAATTTAGGTAGATTGCATGTGTCCAGGAATCCACCCATTTCTGATAGATTTCCCTGTTTGCTGGCATACAACTCTTTGTATTAATTTCTGATGATTCTTTTTATTTCTGTGGTGTCTGTTGTTACATTTCCTTTTTCATCTCTGATTTTAGTGATTTGGGTCTTTTCTTTTTTTTAGTTAGTTGGACCAATGGTGTGTCAATTTTGTTTATTTTTTCAAAAAACCAGCTCTTCGTTTGGCTGATCTTTTGTAATTTTTTTTTGATTCAATCCTTTTGATTTCTTCTCTGATTTTAATTATTTCTCTTCTCCTAATAGTTTTGGGTCTGGTTTGCTAAAGTTTTTCTAGATCCTTGAGATGCATTGAAAGCTCATTTATTTGATGCCTTTCCAATGTCATGATGTAGGCACCTATTGCTATAAACTTTCCTCTTAACACTGCTTTTGCTATATCTCATAAGTTTTGATGTGTTGTGTTGTTATCCTCATTTACTTCCAGAAAGTTTTTGATTTCTCTTTTGATTTCTTCTGTGACCCAGTGTTCATTCAGGAGCATGTTGTTCAATCTCCATGTGTTTGCATATGCTCTAGGGATTCCTGAGTTGCTAATTTCCAACTTCATTCCACTGTGGTCTGAGAAGCTGCATGGTATGAGTCTAATTGTTTTGAATTTGCTGACACTTGCTTTATGGCCTAGTATGTGATCAATCCTAGAGTAGGTTCCATGCACTCCTGAGAAGAATGTAAATTCTTTAAGTGTAGGATTGAAAGTTCTGTAGATATCTGTTAGATCCATTTGGGCTATACTGTCAGTTAAATCTACTGTTTCCTTGTTGATCATCTGTCTGGTTGATCTGTCTATTTCTGAGAGTGGAGTATTGAAGTCCCCTAGTACTATTGTATTGGAGTCTAAGTCTCCCTTTAAGTCCCTTAACATATCTTTTAAATAAACCGGAGCCCTGTAATTAGGTGCATATCCATTTATAATAGTTCTATCTTCCTGTTGAATTAATCATTATATAGTGCTCCTCTTTGTCTCTCTTAACAGTTTTGTGTTAAAGTTTATTTTGTCTGATATTAAGATGGCTACACCCACTCTTTCTTCATTTCTGTTGGCATGGAATATCTTTTTCCATCCTTTCACTTTCAGTCTGCATGCATCTTTGTTGGAAAGGTGTGTTTCTGGTAAGCAGCAAATAGATGGGCCACAAACATTTTTTTAAGATTTTTTTATTTATTTATTTGAGCGGTAGAGTTACAGACAGTGAGAGGGAAAGACAGAGAGAAAGATCTTCCATTTGCTGGTTCACTCCTCAATTGTCTGTAATGGGCAGAGCTAGGCCAATCTGAAGGCAGGAGCCAGGAGCTTCTTCCGGGTCTGCCATGTGGGTGCAGGGGCCCAAGGACTTGGGCCGTCTTCTTTTGCTATCCCAGGCCATAGCAGAAAGCTGGATCGTAAGATGAGCAGCCAGGACTGGAACCGGCCCCCTTTTGGGATGCCGGCACTGCAGGCGGCGGCTTTACCTACTATACCACAGCACTGGCCCCTCCTTCTACACTTGTAAGAGTGCCATGTTTTCCTGTACTTTAGTTACTTCTTTGTTTTTAACTCCTGAAGACATTCATGTTTACGACACTCATTCATCATTCCTTCTTCATCTTCAGTCCTTCTATCACTTACTTTCTGCCTAAAACACAGCCTTTAAATAATGTGTTTTCATTAGAATCTTTTAAAGGCAAATCACGGCCGGAGCTGCAGCTCAACAGGCTAATCCTCCACCTGCGGCGCCAGATTCTGTCCCGGATGCCCCTCTTCCAGGCCAGCTCTCTGCTGTGGCCCGGGAGTGCAGTGGAGGATGGCCCAAGTGTTTGGGCCCTGCACCCCATGGGAGACCAGGAGAAGCACCTGGCTCCTGCCTTTTGATCAGCGCAGCGCACCAGCCTCGGCGGCCATTGGAGGGTGAACCAACGGCAAAGAAAGACCTTTCTCTCTGTCTCTCTTGCTCACTGTCCACTCTGCCTGTCAAAAAAAAAAAAAAAAAGGCAAATTACAAGGGCTCATCTATGTTGTTGCTTCTAAGAGGTGATTTCACTTTTTTTCCCCTTCTTCTTTCTCCTTCCTTCCTCCCCTTTCTTTCCTTTTAGAACCTTAATTGTCTTTTTTTTGGAAAACTATTATTTAATAAATATAAATTTCTTTTTTTTTTCTGCTTTTTTTCTTTTTTTTTTTTTATTAAACTTTTATTTAATGAATATAAATTTCCAAAGTATAGCTTATGGGTTACAATGGCTTCCCCCCTCCCATAACTTCCCTCCCGCCCGCAACCCTCCCCCCTCCCGCTCCCTTTCCCCTTCCATTCGTGTAAAGATTCATTTTCAATTCTTTTTGTACACAGAAGATCAGTTTAGTATATATTAGGTAATAAATATAAATTTCAAAAGTACAACTTTTGGATTATAGTAGTTTGAAACTTAATTGTCTTTAAAGAAGAACCCAAGGACGATACATCTTTTGTGAGCTCTTTGACATAACTATAACTTAAGAGGCTTAATAATACCCTCCTTTTAATATACTTAAAAGGAAGTGATTCTTTTTTTATTTTTTTTTGACAGGCAGAGTGGACAGTGAGAAAGAGAAAGGTCTTCCTTTTGCCGTTGGTTTACCCTCCAATGGCCGCCGCAGCCAGTGCGCTGTGGCCGGCGCATCGCTCTGAACCAAAGCCAGGAGCCAGGTGCTTCTCCTGGTCTCCCATGGGGTGCAGGGCCCAAGCACTTGCGCCATCCTCCACTGCACTCCCGGGCCACAGCAGAGAGCTGGCCTGGAAGAGGGGCAACCGGGACAGAAGCCGGCTCCCCGACCGGGACTAGAACCTGGTGTGCTGGCGCCACAGGTGGAGGATTAGCCTATTGAGCCGCAGCGCCGGCCAAGGAAGTGATTCTTGAGAACAAGTTAGGGTTACTATATATATGATGCTGCATTTATGAGATACATACAAATTTAAAATAAATAAATAATAAAAAGGGCAAATATATTTTTTGTTCAGCTGAAAATGTATTGATTTCAACCTCCTCCTTCCCATAATTTGTAAATATTTCAGTATCAATCTCTATAAAAGGGACTCATTTGTTAAAAAGTCATCCAATATCAATTTCATGGCTTAAAAATTAACAATAAGTTTAAAATATTATCCAATAGCTAATTGTTTAATATCATCAAATATTCAATCAGTGTTTCAATTTCCAACTGTCTCATAGATGTTATATTTTGTCTGACAGATTAATTTGCCTGGATTAGGATATAAATAAGGCCTGAACATTATAATTAGTTGATCTCTGTCTCTCTCTCTCTTTCTCTCTCTCTCTTGCTCATATGCCTTTAATTGTATAGGTTTCCCTTCAACCCCTGTTTTCCCTGTGAAATTTTACTCGAACTGGTGCTCATATGGGATGCCAGCACTTCAGGTGGTGGCTTTACCCGCTATGCCACAGTGCCGTCCCCCAGCCCCCACTCTATCATTTTAAAATGAACAATTCAGTGACTTGAGTGACATTCACACTGTTGAAAAAACATCATAATATCCAACTCCAGAGCTATTTCATCATCTCCAACTGAAATTCTCCACCCATTAAATAATAAATTCCTATTTGCACCTCTGTCCCAGTCCCTGGTAAACACCATTCTATTTCTTGTTGCCATGAATTTGAGCACTGTAGATACCTCACCTAACAAGTGGGATCATATCATATTTGTCCTTTTGTGGCTGGCTTATTAGTCACTAAGCATAATGTTTTCAAGCTCCATCCATATTGTAGCATATTTCAGAATTTCATTCCTTTTTAAGGCTGAATGACATTCGGTGTGTGTCTGTGTTTTGGCTATTTTGAATAGTATTGCTGTGAGTATTAGTTACAAATATCTGTTTGAGACCCTGTTTTTAATTATTTTGAGTATATATCTAGAAGTAGAATTGCTGGATCATATGGCAATTCTATGTTTAAATTTTGAGGACCTGTCATTCTATTTTCCACAGGGGCTATATCATTTCACATGCCTATCACAATGCTCAAGGATTCCAGACCTTCACCAACACTTGTGATTTTCTGGGTCTTTTTGTATGTTTGTTTGGTTTGGTTTGCATTTTCGTATGTTTACTGGCCATTAGGACATCTTATTTGGGGGATTACCTGAAGTCCTTTGCACATGTTTAAATTGGGTTATTTTTGTGTTGCTGTTACTGAGCTGTCAGACTCCTTTATATATTCTGGGTATTAATGCCTGTAATATTATGCTAAGGCTGCCAGGACTTGGTGGCTTAAACAACAGCAATTTATTTTCTCATGATTCCAGGGTCTAGAAGTTCAAAGTCAAGGTGTCAGCAAGGTGGTTTCATTCTGAGACTTTTCTTTCTTTGACTTGGGGAAGGCGATTTCTCCCTTTGTTTCTACATCGACATTCCTCTGTGTTTGTGTCCTAATTTCCTCTTTTTATCATAGCATCAGCCATATTGAGTTACAGCCCATCCTAATGACCTCGTTTAACCTTAATTACCTCTTTACGGACTCTTTCTCAAAATATTGCCACATTCTCAGGTACTGGGTTACGACTTCAACACATGAACTTTCAGAAGATAAAATTCAGCCCATAGCAATCCCTTACCAGCTGCAGATGTTTTCCCTCATTCTATGGAGTGATTTTTCACTCTCTTGATTGTATGAAAGTTGGTAATTTTGAGTTAGTCAAATTTATTTATTTTTCTATAGTTGTCTGTCCTTTCGGTGTCATATCCAAGGAACCATTGCCAAATCCTTTGTCATGAGGCTTCCACCCTCTTTTCTTCTAAAAGTTTTGTATTGTTAGCTGTGGCATTTAGCTCTTTGAGCCATCCTGAGTTGTCTTTTTTCTGTGGCATAAGATAAGAGTCCAACTTCATTCTTGTGTGTGCTGATATCCAGTTTTCCAAACACCATTTGTTGAAAAGAGTGGTTTTTTTCCACTGAATGGTCTTGAAGTCCTTGTCAAAAATAATTTGATCACATCTGAGTGTCTGGGCTCTCTATACTAGTCCATCAGTCTACATGTCTGTTTTTATGGCAATACTGTGCTGTTTTTTGTGAACAGTAATTATAATTAAACATTCCTAAAAGAAAATGCATATGTAGTAGGAAATAATAAACAACTTAATGCAAGTTCTTTTTTTCCTTTTTACTAAAAGCATAAAGTATAGACAATACTTTACATAGGTGAACATGCAATTTTAAGGAATATTAATATACATAATCAACATGGAAATTCACTAGTAAAATCTTAGTTGCTATTTCCCCCCAACCTACCTTGACATTATTCCTATACTTCATAATCAACAAGGTTCTACTAAAACTCTGACCTCAGAATCAGCCCTTAAGGCTTCCTGGTCTGGCTGAAAAGCTGGTGAGAGCATTTCAGGCATGGAAAGCCAACACTGTGGCTAAAATGTGCTACATGAAGGGTCTCTGTGAGTGAGACCCCAGTGGAAAAAATGGCCATCAAAGAAGGATGTACTTTTTTCTCCGAAGGAAGGAGAGAACTTCCACTTTGTCTATGGCCTTCTCTAAATAGTGACAGAGTTTGTGGATTCAAAAGGCTTCCATAGCCTTGGCAGCTCATGTCAAGAGCCTCAGGGGGTCACTGACGTCATACATAAGTGTTAATTGTTAAGTTAACAAGAACCACTGTGCACTAACTTCCCATGCAGGACCTCTGTCCTCAATGAGTTGTATTATGAGAGTTAACAGTAAAATTCATTCCCAAATAGTTTTTTTTGTGTGTATGCATGTGTGTGCAAATCTTTGTGTTGCATGTGTTGAAATCTTTACTTAGTGTAGAGTTGGTCTTCTGTGTACAAAGTTAATTGAAAATGAACCTTAATGGAGAATGCGACTGGGAAGGGGAGAGGGAGGAGGTGGAGGGGTGGGAGGGCAGGTATGGTGGGAAGAATAACTATATTCCTAAAATTGTACGTATGAAATTTGCATTCCTTAAAAAATTAATTAACTAATTTAAAAAAAAAAACAAGGTTCTACTAGTGATCACTAGACCAATACCTTCTCTTTCTGGATCTTGACCTTTTGGTCAGTCGTGGACACAGGAACACTGTCACAAGTATAATGAAGTACTACACCTGTGAGGGAGCTGACTACACTGCTTGACTAGTGGGGAGATCCCCACTCCAATCTGCTGCTCTGTCTCTTCCTCAGTACAAACATTCCCCAGCCATCATGAAGCTGCCTTGGCAAGAAGGCCTTGAAGCATTATTTCCCTAGACGTCTAATTCATCAGCACTGAGGAAACACAACAGCGCCTGAGTGCTCTAATGTCCTTACTTTTTGGAATATTTTTTGTGTCTGGAACTTCCCTAGTATACAGAGAAATACAAGTTTATAAATTGATAAAATGAAAGACCAAATTTCTTTCTCACTTGCACACAAAGTTGAGTGAAAACCTTTTATCTTAATGGAAATTCCAATTCAACAAATCTGACTGTTTTAAAAAGGTTTTCTAATTTGCTTGTCAATATGCCCAGAGTTCAATCTGGGGAGTGGGGGTGGGTGGGAGGTGGGTTAGCACACAAGATTAGTTGGAACATATCTTTATCTAGGCTTCTCTAGGAAAATATGATAAACAAGAGAGATTATCTACAAGAATTTGTCATATTTAAAATCAATGATTGGGATTGGCACTGTGGCATAGAGGGTAAAGCCACTGCCTGCAGTGCTGGCATCCCATATGGGTACTGGTTCAAGTCCTGGCTGCTCCACTTCTGATCCAGCTCTCTGCTATGGCCTGGGAAAGCAGTACAAGATGACCCAAGTCCTTGGGCCTTTACACCAGCATGGGAGACCTGGAAGAAGCTCCTGGCTCCTGGCTTCAGATCGTCACAGCTCCAGCCATTGGAGCCAACTGGGGAGTGAACCAGTGGATGGAAGCCCCCTCTCTGTGTGTGTGTGTGTAACCCTGACTTTCAAATAAATAAATAAATCTTTAAAAAGATAAAATAAAATCAATGATTACTAGAATGTATTTTGCACACAAACTAAAATGATCAGTATACATTTTTCTCATCTCTAACAACCAAAAGAACTCTTAGGAGACATAGTTTCCTCCTCAATGCTGTATCTTGGACATTTTGAAAGAGCTTTGCAAATATCTCATGGAACCATAGAGGGCCATACTATAAAAAGAGGCTAATCTGTTGTAACGGCCTAATTATAAACAAAAATAATTAGAGGAATTCTGTGTTGTATCAATGAGAGAAGTTTGGGGCAAGGAACTAGCACACATTACAATAATTTAAAATCATAAACCATGCTGTTTTGATTCGTATAGATTACTGATAAGTTTTGAAATTGGAAATATCAGTCCTGCACCTTTGCTCTTTTTCAAGATTGCTTTGATTATTTGGGGTCTCTTAAGAGCCATATGAGGATTCCATATGGGCTCCGGTTTGAGTCCCGGCTGCTCACTTTTTTTTTTTTATTTGACAGGCAGAGTTAGACAGTGAGCGAGAGAGAAAGAGAGACAGAGGGGAAGGTCTTCCTTCCGTTGGTTAACCCCCCAAATGGCCACCATGGCCGGCACGCTGCACCAATCCGAAGCCAGGAGCTAGGTGCTTCCTCCTGGTCTCCCAAGAGGGTGCAGGGCCCAAGGACTTGGGCCATCCTCCACTCCGGCTGCTCACTTTCAATCCAGCTCCCTGCTAATGCTCCTGGAAAAGCATAAGAAGATGGCTCCTTCCATGCGTGTGGGAAACCAGGATGGAGTTCCAGGTTCCTGGCTCTGGCCTAGCCCAGCCCTGGCCATTGCAGCCATTTGGGGAGTGAAGCAGCAGATGGAATATATTTGTGTGTGTATGCACATGTGCACATCTCTCTCTCTCTCTCTCTCTCTCTCTCGTCTATTCCTCTCTCTTGTCACTCTGTATTTCAAATAAACAAAGAAATCTGAAAAAAAAAAAAGAAAATTAGGCATTTGATTATTATAGTGGGATAACAAAATCAGATTCTCCCTCTCCCTTGGGATATGCTGGTTTTTTTTTCCTTCTTTTAATTTTTTTTAAATTACTGAAGGCTATGATGGTCCATTTGTTTTTAGATCTTGCCAAATTATTTTTGAACACTATTCCTTGGCATGTGTGGTCCCTAGTGTCGCTGTTCCTTTAGTTGGTATTTAGCTAATTTTTTGGCATGGATTTCTTTGAACTCCAGGGGTGAAAGCAGAAAAACAAAAAGCAGTTTTTAAAAAAGAATGAAGAGAGAGAGAGAGAGAAAGAGAGAGAGAGAGAGAGAGATCGACCACTTCTCTCAATCTTTGCATACTGGCCCTCTGCTTGGGCAGTCCTTACTAGTTGGGCTTGCTCTGAGCTTAGGGACAGCCTGAAGTGAAAGGCTTTGCCAGGTCAGTCCTGAGCTTGCATCAGCCTGAAGCTGTGTCAGCTCTCTAAAGTCCCCCAGATGTGCAACTGCATTTGAATGTTTGTTTTTTTCACTTCTTTAAGCAAGGTTTCCTCTAGTTCTTGAAGCATATTTATTATGCTGATTTTGGAGTACTGATATGTTATATCCGACATCTGGTCCCTCTCAAAGACAGTTTCCCTCTCTCTGGTGGTTGTTTATGTACTTGCTTGTGTATTTGCTTTTAGTGGGTCAGCTACTTTATTTTATTGAAAGCTATTTCCCTTCCTGTTGTTCCTCGGGGTTCTCAGATCTGGGCCGCCCATACATAGGCACCAGGATGGCAGTGCTTTTTATACAGAGCTCATTTTGATTGTCTCTTTGCCGGATCTCTCTTTTTTTAAAGATTTATTTTATTTATTTGAAAGACAGAGTTACAGAGAGAGGTAGAGACAAGAGAGGATCTGCTGGTTCACTCCCCAGATGGCCGCAACAGCCTGAGCTGTGCTGATCCTAAGCCGGGAGCCAGGTGCTACCTCTGGACTCCCATGCGGGTGTAGGGCCCAAGCACTTGGGCCATCCTCCACTGCCCCCCCGGGCCGCAGCAGAGAGCTGGACTGGAAGTGGAACAGCTGGGACTAGAACTGGTGCCCATATGGGATGCTGGTGCTTCAGGCCAGGGCTTTAACCCACTATGCCACAGCGCCGGCCCCTGCCTGATCTCTTTGTCAAACTGTCTACCTCACTGGCTATCACAGATATCTGTCAGTCTCCTGTGATTGCTGGTGGATGGCACAATTATTTTTACAATATTCTGGGGGCAGAATTTGCTCCATAGTCTGATACAGTTTGGGGAAGGGGGTGATGAGGCCAGGCTTTGTGGTTTGTGCTGATATGCAGCAGGGGTTCTTTTGACAGAGACTCCAGGGACCCCTGGAAAGGAAAGGAAAAACCATACACGATGTAACTCTCCAGTAGCCCTGAAGGAGAAGGAGAAAGGCGAAAGATATACAATGCAATCTTCAGGTGCAAATGCGTCTGCCCAAAGGACCTGATTGAGCATTCTGCAAACTTGCTTGTAAAACAGGCTACTCTAATCTCAGTTTCCTGATTGTTTTGGTAGAATACCTCATTAGCATACACCTCAACCAATCAGGGAGAACTTCCTCCTTTAGAAATGCATACAAATCAGAGCCAGGTAGTCTTGAGCAGCAGCTCTCTCTGCCAGAGAGCCTTCTCTACTTCTTTCAATAAACAGCTTTCACTTTGCTCACTCCTTCCTTGTCCATTTGTCTCATTCGTTGTGGTGGGAAGACAAAGATCCTGCCAGAAGCTGTAACCCAGAAGACTGCGATGCTCATGGAATCAGGCAGAGGGGAGAAGATGTGACCTGACCGGAGAGGAGAGGCTGCAACACCAAGAGCTGGAACACAGGAGCTGTGCCATTTCTGGAGGCACAGGCTCCTCCTGAGACCACTCCCACAACATCAACACCAAAACTCCTGCAACACTTTTAGTTGTATATTTCCCTAGTTTTGTTTGATGACTTAGCTGGCCACAATTTTTTAATGACTTTTAATTAAGAAGAACTGTGATTTTCAAGTGTCATGCACCTTGAACTTTCCCACATTCTGTTTCAAATCAGCAGCTCTTTGGGTAGTGCTGTGGAGTTCCTTTATTCATGGATTTCCTCTCCTCTGGTAAAAAAAAAAAAAAAAAAATCTCCGGAGCCACGACTCTGTGCCGGGAACAGGGCAGAATACTCTTGTTTTCCCAGTTAGTCTCTCTTGGTATGGCACCTCTGCCCGACGGGTGAGCTGGGGTGGAATGGATTAAACCACTTGTTTTCTTGAATGTTCACTCCTTTGTTAGTCTCTGCTCTAAAAGTACACCCCCTGGGTAGAGGAAGGGACACTCCTGCTTCTTGGCTACATTTCACCAGGAGTTTAGCCTCTTCCACTCAGAGTTGTGATGGATGAGAAATGGTGGTGGTTGGTCCTTCTAGGTGGGATACAGTAATTTTGGACTGGGTCCTGAAGAAGGGGGAGACCATCTTCTTGGCCACATCTGAAGCACAGCTTCCTTTAACCTGAGTGGAAAGGGGGGAGGAGGAAGTGGATTTTTGCTTAAAAGACACAGACTCACTCTTCTTATGAAGTTTTTGTATGTTTTCTTGAATAAATGCTTCTTCATTTACTGTATACACTTATGTCAACTCCTGGAGATTTTAATTAGCTGTTCTTTTCATTAGTTTTGCTTGTATGCTTATAGAGTGGGTCCTCGGAGCTCCTCACTCTCTATATGTAGTGTCTTAGAAGAAGACTTTCTACCTTGACAATGATGTTTTATAAAACAAGATACAAGATACTTGAACACATTTAAAGGCTGAGTCTGGGGGCCAGCACTGTGGCGGAGTGGGTAAAGCCACCACCTGTGACACCAAACATCTCATGTGGGTACTGGTTCGTGTCTGGGCTGCTCCAATCCAGCTGACTGCCAATGTACCTGGGGAAAATCAGTGGAAGATGGCCCAAGTGTTGGGGCCCATGCCACCTATGTGTAAGACCCAGATGAAGCTTATGGCTCCTGGCTTCAACCTGGCCCAGCCCCAGCCATTGCAGCCATCGGGGAAGTGCACCAGGGGATGGAAGACCTCTCGCTCTCGCTCTCGCTCTCGCTCTCTGTAATGTGGACTTTCAAATAATTAACTAAAATCTTTTTAAAGAATTTAAAAATAAAGGCTGAGTCATGAGATGGGGAGAGACGGAAGATACAGGAGTGAGCAGTATAACTGATTTATCCAGGTTTTTGATGCGGTAGCAGGAATGGGACAGAGAACTCTAGTGCGAGGATCAGTCGGCAGGAAAAAGGACAACTCTTCCACTGCCAGGAGGGAAGGAGTGAGTACAGCACATGTAAGAATGCTCACGTGTAGTGGGCGGTGTGTGGCGAGGAGTTGTCCATTGTCCATTGTCTTCTATTTTCAATGCTGTAGTAGGTGAGGTGGAAGCAGAGGTGGGGAAGAACACGCATTTGGTGATACTACTAGGGAGGCATGTGCTCGAGTTCTGCATTTCCTCTGCCTTCAAGGAGGAATGTCAGAATCCTGTGAGGCCGGCGCCACAGCTCACTAGGCTAATCCTCCACCTGCAGCGCCAGCACCCCGGGTTCTAGTCCCGGTTGGGGCACCGGATTCTGTTCCGGTTGCTCCTATTCCAGTCCAGCTCTCTGCTGTGGCCCGGGAGTGCAGTGGAGGATGGCCCAAGTGCTTGGGCCCTGCACCTGGCATGGTAGACCAGGAGAAGCACCTGGCTCCTGGTTTTGGATTGGCACAGTGTGCTGGCCGTAGCAGCCATTTGGGGGGTGAACCAATGGAAGGAAGACCTTTCTCTCTGTCTCTGTCTCTCTCTAACTCTGCCTGTCAAAATAAATAAATAAAATTTTTTTAAAAAAAAAGAATCCTGTGAATAACTACATCTCTGAATACCCCGTGAAATCACTGCTGAATTCCTGGTCCCGGATGTTTGCTGAGCCGGCCACAAGATCAACTGCTCTGGAATCTGAGTCCAAGACAAATGTCCATTTACAACTGTCTCTGCGCCTCCTTTTTTCCAGAAAGGGGAAACTTGGGAACTCTGCCCCCCCTTCCTGCTCCAGCTGCCAGGAAGCTGAGGGGCAAACCGAGCCCCCCGACTCTCGGAGGCGCCTGCTCACATACGTTCCCTGGGCTTCCTTCCTCTCCCAGCTCTTTGTTCTGCCTTATCCCCACAGGATTGGTCCTACCCTCTGCTGTAACCTTTAAGGAGAAGGGGGAGGGCGCTGCCATTTATAGCTTAGGGCTCCAGAGTGCAGGCTGCAGGGCCTCCGACGGCCCGTGGGCCCAGGTCCCCGCGGCCGCCGAGGGGCCGTGCCCCAGTCACTGCCTCCCTCTCAGCCCCGTCTCCCCATCCTTAGCCCGGATGCCCGTGGCTCCTGGTGACACCCAGTGCGTGTGGGGGTGACAGGAGGACGTTTAGGTCTAGCACGGGGGACCCCACCCGGGGTGCTGTGAGTGCTCCCCGACGCCAGCCAGCACCCTGTCTTCCAGTCTCCCTTCCGCGACCCCCAGGCGTCTGCGGGGTGTGCCCAGCACGGTCCTGAACGATGGGTGCCCCCTCCCTACCCCATTCTTAGACGGGGACAGTGATGCAGAGCTATGGAGCCTCGCTCATCAGCGGGAGTTACAGCTGGGAAGGGAAGGCAGTCCGTGTGTCTGTCTCTCTGCAGTATGTCCGCCCCGCTGCCCTCTGCATCTACCAGACAGGCCTCCATTGCTATAGGGCTTTGCAAGGGCCTCGGGACCCGGAGATTTCTCCGTGCCTGTCCATCGCTGCTCTGAGGAAGTGCAGGGGCCAGCTCCCTGGTTCCGCACCCTGGCTGCAGGTACAGTTCCCTCAGCTGGTCACAGATGCTGATTCCTGGGCTCTCTGCAAGCTGTGCAATTGGGCTCCCCAAGGTGGGCTCAGCCATCTGCATCGCTCCCGGCTCAGGGAGTGATGCCGGTGTCGCCAGCCCAGCCTTCGAAAGTCCCAGATGTGATGGTATTGGCTGCCTCTGTGTCCCGCACCCCCAAGCAGGGGCCCCGGGCTGCCCGTACTTCCCTGGCGTCTGTGGGCTCGGCAGAGGCGAGCCCAGGAGCAGGCTCCATGTGCTGGTGTGGCTTCCTCAGCCCCGGGGGGCCGGGGGAGGGGACGTTTCCCACACCCGCTGGCTCGGTCCTCTGCTCGGTCACTCTCCTCCCCCCAACCACTCACGACACCCCACCCGGCCCTCCTGTCACTCACAGGTCCACGCGCTCTGTGTCGCGCTCACGTTGCCTCTCTCTGGCAGACATACCCTCCAAGGGGCAACCGAAGATAATTCTGAGGAGGTAAGGAACAGAGCTGGGCGGCATGGAGGGTCCCACGGGGCGTGGTCAGACTGCGTGGCGCCGTCAGGAAAAGCCCTGGGCGGCCCAGAACTGCAGCGTGAAGGAGCAGTGAGCTATGGCCCCACGGTGAGAGCCGCATCCCAGATTTGGAGCGGCCCCCAGGAGCACATGGCTGCGGTTGGGGGACTTCACCAGGGCGAGGCAGGGCCCAGCAGACAGAGCGTGGGATTAAATGCCCCAGACTCTCACTCCCACCACCGTCAGCCTCGGGCCACTGCCTCTTATTGGCCAATAAGGAACCCAGGTGGGGCAATCAGCAGGGGTCAGTAGCGGGGTCAGGGTGGGGCAGAGAAGGACCGGCAGGGGTGCAGCATGGATGGCGGGGAGAAGCTGGGTGGGGGAGTAGCCAAGAGCCCCCAGCATCAGCCCTGAGCTGCCCTTGCTCCTGCTTGGATCTGGCCCAGCCACCTGTCCTACATCAAGATCTTCGACGTGGGCACACGCTACATGGTGAACCGAGTGCAGGACCACATCCAGAGCCGCACAGTCTACTACCTCATGAATATCCACGTCACACCCCGCTCCATCTACCTGTGCCGGCATGGCGAGAGCGAGCTCAACCTCAGGGGCCGCATCGGAGGAGACTCTGGCCTCTCAGCTCGGGGCAAGCAGGTAGGGAGAGCCCCGTGCACCCCCACGCGTTGGCTGAGCTGGCCCAGGTGTGGTTGGGGCAGAGCTGGACAGGCAGGGTGGTGCTGCCTGGGTCCTGAGGAGGGGCCCACACTAGAGCTGGGCCAGGAGCAGGTTCTGCCCACTCCCGCCTTCCTCCCCATCAGCCGCTCAGTGTGGACGCATCCTTGGTGGCTCCCAGGTGCCAGCGGCTTCTGCGGGTCTCCTAGCTGGAGCCTGGCCCTCCAGGCCCGCCCCAGGCTGGCTGCTCCATCACAGGACCCCGCTTCACCCCTGCCTGACAGCTCCCCTCATCTCTCTCACCACACTGTGCCTTTGCTTGTGCCCCGCCTTGCTGCCCACAGTCCCCTCTGGTCGCTGGTCACCCTCGCTGGCAGGCAGCTGCCTGGAGGGCCCGACGCTGAATCCCTTCTCTGCGGCTTGGGCTGCTGCCACCCTCCCCACCGCAGGGGTCACGCGGTCAGCAGCTGACCCCCTTCTGGCTGCGTCTCGCCTGCCCTCCCAGCTCCATGCCAGGCCCAGCTCCTGCTCCGTGGTTGGTCCAGGAAGCCCTCACAGTCAGGTGGCCGAGCCCGGTCTCCATCTCTCCTGGGCTGGGCCATGTGCCCTGCACATTCTGGGAGGGGCTCACACAGGGCTCTGTCCCCTTCTGCCCCCATCTGGCCCTGGCCTTGTGGGCATAGGTGCTGTTCTTGCTGGAAGGATCATGTGGGGGTGGGGCCAGGGGGAGAGGAGGTGTGGGGGCAGCTATGTTGTCATGTATGGGACCCCTCTGCACAGCCACGGTCGTGCCTTCTGCTCCCGACGTGTGGCCTCGTTTGATGTCCACAACCGCTCTGTGGGGTGGGCAATACCCACACCCAGATATGGAGGACGGAGCTGAGGTCCAGAGAGGGGCAGAGAGTGACCGCAGGTCACACAGCCTGGGCCAGACAGAGCCAGGACTGAAAGCCAGGCTTTCCTGCCTTGCACCTCAGTACCTCCGCTGGAGAAGCAGGAGGGGTCCCAGACAAGGTGCTGTCACTTACAGCCCAGTCCTCATGGCTCCCTCCTTGTCACTCCCAGGCTGGCAGTCTGTGTACGCTGGCCTTTGGCTCATCTGTGGCTCCTCAGGGCAGAGTGAGAGGCCATGCAGGTGCGACCCTGCCCCATGGTACCACCTGCAGCTTGGGCGCTCTTGCTGAGGGGTGGCCATGGCCCTCTCATGCTGCTTAGAGCCCAGATGGACAGTGGCCAGCTCCACATATGCTTCCTGCTCACTAGCGTGTGCGTGCACCTGCACACACCTGGCCTAACCTTCCGTGTGCTGGGCACAGTACTCCATGCCCAGCTGGCAGTGCCCTCAGTGGTCACCCCCATCACCACAGCCCTCACTGTGCAGCACCCACTGTGCACCCAGGAGCAGTCTGGGTGCTGCTGACTCCCCAGGTGAAGTGACAAACACAGAGACCACAGGTGAGTGCGAGCTGCTTGCGTCTCTCAGGCAAGCTGTGAGGCCTGGGAGGGCAGGGACTCGGCCCTCAGCTCACAGGGACCGTGTGAGGGGGTGGGGGCCTCACCCACGTCTCCTACCTCCCAGTCAAGTGCCCCTTCCGTCGGAGCGCACGGCCGCTGACTCAGGTCCATGATGAGATGCGTGCAGGAGAGGCGTGTGGCTGTGGCGCTCAACGAGCGCCTGGGTGTGTGCGTCTGTGCCGGTGTTCCCAGCACACTCCGTCTGGGATGGCTGACACACCTGTGCACAGCACGGCAGGTCGCCTGCTCCCTTGGGCTGCCACAGCCCTTGAGGGCCTCTCCATGCTGCCTTTGTTTTCTGCACAGGACTGGCCGTGTCTTAAGAACTGGGACTCCCGGCACCCAGCACTGGGCCATGGGCACCCGAGTCAGTAACCTGCGTTGGCTTAGTGAACAGCTCAGTGTCTGAGTGAGGGGGTGCCTGACGGGCTCGATGCTGTAGAGCCCCGGCCAAGCCCCACCTGGAGAACCCAGGCCCCAGCTTCTGCCGCCTTGGGGCAAAGGCCGGGCTCTCCTCAAGTCATTCTTCCCCTCCTGAGAAACTGCCCCTGGCGTGTGACGACTAACTCAAGGAAGTTCGATGGCTGCATCCTGGTCCAGCCTGAACATCTAGCCACGGGACCCCAAGTGAGCACGCACCGACTGCAGCCCTCCCTGGGCTGTGCCATCTGCTCCACTGAACCCTGAGGTTGGGTGAGCAATGGCAACAGCCCATCACCAAAGGCAGTGGTCGGTGCCAGATCAGGCGGGCACGGGGCTAAAGGCCCAGATGAGTTAGCAGAGGCCACCCCTCTGCACAACATCGCTCGCTGTGCCTCAGCTCCTGCCGTGAGCCTTGCAGGTGGCTCCCAAAGAAGAAAAAGTCCTGGGAGCACAGTGTGCAGGTGGTAACAGGAAGTAGCCGGAAGTCTAGGTGTGGTGCAGCTGCACGCTGGGGTGACCCTGATGGGAACTAAGCAGGGGGAATTCTCTTACTGGGGCCATGCATCTGGGTGATCTCTATCTAGAAAGCAATCTGGCTGCGGCACTGATTAAATCTGGTCAGACGGTTTTAGACTAGAAAGGAACAAGATTGGAGAACAGATAGCAGCAACAATGCAATGAAATACTTAGCACAGTTCTAATTGCTTTGCCTGCATGTAAGTGAGGAGCAGATGAACAGCTCTATTTGTGTCTTGAATGCTCACCCGTAGGAACATGGTGACCCAGCCTTTGGAGTTTTATCTAGACACTCCACTGCTTGTTCAATGAGCTAATGAAAAAAAAAATGGCCCCAGTAGAAGGGATGGGTGTTTTGTGTGGGTTCTTTATGGATTCACCTTCGTTTAGCTTGACTCGGTGCCAAGTTAGCGCTCAATCTCTGAATAGGAAAACTCCCAATACATCACCGTTCCCTGAGGGAAGCCACAAATCCCTGGGGGAGAGAGATGTTACATTGGACCCCTTCCACCATGGAGTTGTCACCCACTGATTGTCATTGAAACAATCACCTATTCAGGAATGGATTTGCCTTCCATGCCCGCAGTGCTTCCACCAGCACCATCATCCTTGATTTTCCCAACTATTTATAAACACTATGTAGCATGGCAATATACTGTATGGTATGTTGTTCTGATCAAGAAACTCATTGCACAGTGAAAGGAATAGCATAATGATCTCAGTAACACGAGTACATGCACACATAAACAATTGTCCTTAGAGAGAGGTGGAACTGTGGTCAGCATTGTGGTGTGGTGGGTTGAGTGGCCACCTGCGACACTGGCATCCCATATGAGTGCCAGATGGAGTCTGTCTGACCCACTTCAGATCCAGCTCCCTTAGTACTAATACACCTGGGAAAGCAGTGGAAGATGGTCCAAGTCACTGGGTCTCTGCACCCTCGTGGGAGACCTGAATAGAGTTCCTGGCTCCTGGTTTTGGCTTGGCCCAGTCCTCAACATGGAGACCATTTAAGGAGTGAAGCAGTGGATGGATAAGCCCTCTCCGTGTGTCTCTCCTGGAACTTTGCCTTTCAAATAAATGAAAAAGGAAAGGTGGAATGGCCTATGGAAGGCTTAGTTATGTTGACAGCTAGGAAATAGCACTTTGTATATTCTCTGCATTACCAACCAATATATAATGCTCTTTCTGCCAAAAATAGAATATATGGGTCTAGGAACCCAAGGGGGGAAATGGGAATAACACCTCTCAACACTTCACTTAGGCAGGTGATGCTTCACTTCCGTCTGGCTGTTTGGAACTCCCCATGCCATTGACCCAATCACCAGAATGGGGGTTTAGAATGTTGGTTGGGAAGAGTGACCTTACTTATCAAGGGGAAACAGGGAGTCTGCTCTGCAAGGGGGAAGGGAAGAGCATGTTCGGGCCCTAGGAGATTCACTGCATGAGCCTAGTGTTAGTCTAGCAGCAAAAGTTTATGGAAGATTATAACAACTCAATAAAGGCAGGACCTCCAACAGCTCAGATGGCACATAATTTCTAAAGTACATTGGGGGGGGGGCTGGTGCTGTGGCGTAGCAGGTAAAGCTGCTGCCTGCAGTGCCAGCATCCCATATGGGCGCCAATTCAAGTCTCGGCTGCTCTGCTTCTGATCCAGCTCTCTGCTATGGCCTGGGAAAGCAGTGGAAGATGGCCCAAGTCCTTGGGCCCCTGCACCCGTGTGAGAGACTAGGAAGGAGCTCCTGGCTCCTGCATTCAGATTGACCTAGCTCTGACCGTTGCAGCCATCTGTGGAGTGAAACAGTGGGTGTCTCTCCCTGCCTCTGACTCTCTGTAACTCTGCTTTCGAATACATAAATAAATCTTTTTTTTAAAAAAAAAGTGCATAGGAACATAATACACAACTTGCTTTGACAAGGCATGCTCAGGATTACCAGATTTGCTGGAGTAGGGCCCAATCTATCTTTTGTGTGAGTTCCAGGAAATCACCTGGGTGTTTTCATCCACACCATGTCCAGTGATAAAGATTAGCCAAAGAATGCAATAGCCCTAAACATGCAAGAACATGAAAGGCCTCATCCTACGAATCAAATAACCGTGACCTGCTAAATTGTTTGTTTGCTAAAGGCAATGGGGCACGAATGGATTCAACAGAAAAAAGGGGAAGTCAGAATTACCAGCTATGTTCTCTGGACTAGTTTTAGTATCAAGTATACAACCATTCTCATTATTTTCTTCATTGTTTGGTGTGTGTGTGTATTTATATGTACATGCATATATATAGTATTTATATATGCATTTATTTATTTCCATTCTCTTTCTTCATATTCATCCATTGTAAAATATAGAGTGTGTATAAGGTGATTCAATGTACAAGTTAGCTCACAGCTTGCAGCATATCTGGAAGAGATTGCAAGTTACCTACAGAGAAAAGAATATCAGCTGCAATTCCTGGACTTTGAACTGGGGATAGTATGTTAAGATTTTAGATAAAATAATTTTCGAGAAGAGGTGAGTAGTTATTATACATGCTTTAGTAGTATTATGTTGGGTCAAGATGTTTTTGAAAATGTTAGTTGGGAGAAATGTTTGCTATTTTGTCCTCAGAAGGGTATTTTTCTCCGGTAAATACTTTATTTCCTTTGTTTTTCTGCCTATCCAGCATTTATTCTACTTGTTTCATTTAGTCAAATCAAAATGTTACCCTAGGGCATACATTTTTTTTTGAAGATTGATTTATTTGAAAGACACAATTATACACACACAGACACACATACACACACACAGAATCTTCCATCAGCTGGTTCACTCCCTCAAACGGCCACAATGGCCAAGGCTGGCCAGGCCAAAGCCAGGAACCAGGAACTTCTTCCGGGTCTCCCATGTGGGTGCAGGGGTCCAGGGACCAGGGACTTGGAGCATCTTCTGCTGCTTTCTCAGGTGCATTAACAGGAAGCAGGCTCAAAAATGGAGCAGCCGGGACTCAAACCGCCACACATATGGGATGCTGGTCCTGCAGGCCATGGCTTTAACCAGTTGCACCACAGTGCTGGCCCCTAGGGCATGCATTCTTAAAAGAAGTGACATTACTCTCAAGGGGGTGAAAATTTGTCCTGTATGAGAAAAAAAGTTTAGCTGTCACAGTGGTTTATGGCCTTCTAAGGCTGAAATTTACCTGAAAATTTGTATTCTTTAGTATTTAATCTGTGTTACTGAGTTTTCTTGAGAATCACATGAGCAGCATAGACATTGGATTTATGGAAGACACACAAAGTGCTGTAAAGCCATGACAAATAGATGACCGTGATTGAAAGACTTTATTTTGGTTGCTCATTATTAAAGCTTTGGTTCAAGAGTTGGCCTGTGTCTGCCATTAGCTGGTTCATGCTTGATCCTCATTAACTTCATGTGTTCCTCAACCATTGAGAATTAAATGTATATAGTTTAATTCTTCAAAAGTTATGCAATTCATCATCAGTCATGTCAAGTGCAGAACAACAAGAATGTCAACAATACCTGAATGGCCACAGACACAATTAAGATAAAAGCTATTTTCTAATGCCAATCAGGATTAAAATTTATTAAAAATAATTTCTTAGTAAGTTTTTTCAGTGAACAAACAAACTTTGGCATACTTTTTTTTTAGTTTGAAAGGCAGAGCAATAGAGATAGAGATGATAGAGATAGGGAGCTACAGCTAGAGCTAGAGATAATATGATAGAAAAAGAGATGTGTGAAACTGCCAGGGCTTGGCTTGGACTGGATCCAGGAGACACTAACACAATTCAGGTGGCCCACATGGGTGGCAAGAATCCAATGACTTGAACCATCATCGGTACTCCCGAGGGTCTACATTAGTAGGAAGCTGGAATCAGGAGCTAGAGTTGGGATTCAAATCCAGACACTCAAATGTGGGATGTGGGCATCTTGACTTTAGGCTAAATACCTGCTCTAATTTAAAAAAATTTAGGTCATAATGCTATTATTATTATGCAGTTACATGAATTAAAAATCTGAACATTGTAATTTAATATGTTACAGTTTGTATAAGTGACTAAATCACATTCAAAAGTTGCTTATAAAGTTCAGATACACTTATAAAGTTCAATGTTTAATAAACATTTTAAATTAATTTTAATTAAAAGTTTGTAGTTACTCATTCTTAACTTTGTATTGAGTAAAAAGAATGAGCTTTGTACTTACTCTTGCTAGGTATTAAGCACAAATATATGTATAATTATTAAATAAATAACAGTATACCTGTGTTATTACATTTTTAGGGGGCAATAATAAAAAAAAAAAGATGGAAAACCTATTTGAGTGGATCTGCTCACCCCTAGCCAAGGGGAAGATATATATTACAATTCTGAATTATTTAGGACTTCATTAATGATATGCTAAAAATTCATTACATGAATGGACCCCCACACCAATAACTGTGGCAAAAACATGAACTGTCCTGATTTCCTGTGCCACTCTGACCTGGCCCCTTTTTACTTGCCTGAGATCAGACTTCCCCTCTTCCTACCTACCTCACTTTCCTTCAATCTTGGCCTCAGGAGACTGGGGTGTTAGACACTGTTTTGGGTGCTATTTAGTAATAAAAAGGTTCTTGGTTGGCCTGCATTGTGGCGAAGTGGGTTAAGCCACTGCCTATATGAGTGCTGATGGGAGTTCTGGCTACTCTGCTTCTGATCCAGCTCCTTAGTAATTCACTCGGGAAGGTAGTAGAAGATGGCCCAAGTACTTGGGCCCCTGCCACACCACCTGAATGGAGTTTCAGGCCCCTGGTTTTGACCTGGCTCAGCCTCGGCTATTGCAGCCATTTGGAGAGTGAACCAGCAGATGGAATATTTCTCTCTCTCTCTCTCTCTCTCTCTCTCTCTTTCTCTCACTTGCTCTCTCTTGCTTTCTCATTCTCTGTAACACTGCATTGTAATTAAATAATTTTTAAAAAAGGTAAAGGTTCATGGTTGCCTTTTTAGAGAAAGGATGACAAACACAGATATAGCAGATAAAATTATAAAGTATAACTACATGAATAAGATAATTTTAAAAAGACAAAAGTGTTATGAAAACATATAAGAAATAGTAGAGGTAGTGTATCAGGTGAAGATGGGGAACAAGATTAAATGCATTAGGGGCCGGCGCTGTGGCGTAGCGGTTAAGGCCGCCACCTGCAGTGCCGGCATCCCATATGGGTGCCGGTTTTAGTCCTGGCTGCTCCAGTTCCAATCCAGCTTTCTGCTATGGCCTGGGAAAGCACTAGAAGATGGCCCAAGTCCTTGAGCCCCTGCACCTGCGTGGAAGACCTGGAGGAAGCTCCTGGCTCCTGGCTTCGAGTTGGCACAGCTCCAGCCATTACAGCCATTTGGGAAGTGAACCAGTGGATGGAAGACCTTTCTTTCTTCCTCTTCCTCCTCCTCCTCCTCCTCCTCCTCCTCCTCCTCCTTCTTCTCTCTCACTCTCTCTCGCTCTCTGCCTCTTCTTCTCTCTCTATGTAACTCTGATTTTCAAATACATAAATCTGTAAAATAAATAAAAATAAGAAGATTAAATGTATTAGTCAGGAAGTACTCCCCACAGGGTTGAGAGTTCAGACAGGCATGAATGACAAGAAGAAGGCAGTTATTTCTTTTTATTTTTAATTTGTATGTATGTCACAAATACAACATTATGTACATAGTAATTCTTGCCACCATATCCATCCTCCCACCCATTCTCATCCCCCTTCCTGCCCCCTCTCCTGTTTTATCTGAGAAAGAAAAATAAAAAGACCACAGTGGAATGGAATAAGAATCAATAACAGAAACATCACTGAAAAACCACCAAATATTTGGAAACTAACACATTTCTTAATAACACGTAGGTAAAAGTTATCTAAAGGAAATTTTAAAATATTTTGAACTAAATGAAGATGTAATGTATCAAAATTTGTGAGATTGTACAAAATCTCAACAATCTCTCCTGGAATTAATGAGTATAGTAAGGCTGCAGGATACAAGTTTGAAATACACAAATTTACTACTTTCCTATATATCAGCAACGAAAAATTAAAACTAAAAACAGTTAAAATATTAGTAAAGCAATGAAAAACTTAGGTATGAGTTTTAAGATTTATTTTATTTATTTGAAATGTAGAGTTACAAAGAGAGGGGGAGAAAGAGAGAGAGAGAGAGAGAGAGAGCGTGAGCTAGAGAGAAAGAGAACAAGCTAGTGAGAGAGAGCTTCCACTCACAGGTTCACTCCCTAAATGGATGCAATGGCCAGGGCTGGGCCAGATTGAAGTCAGGCTCCAGGAGCTTCTTCTGGGCCTCCCACGTGGGTGGCAGAGACCCCATTTTCTGCTGCTTTCCCAGGTGCATTAGCAGGGAGTTGGATCAGAAGTAGAGCAGCCAGGACTTGAACCGGTGGCCATATGTGATGCCAGCATCACAGGCAGTGGCTTTACCTGCTAGACCATTGTGCCATTTAGGTATAAATTTAACAAACTATGTAGGATCTGAAGGTAGAGAACTAGAAAACATGGAGGAAAGTAATCAAAGATATAAATAATGGAGAAATATTCCATGTTCATGGATAAGAAGAGATGATATTATGAATATTAATAATCTTCCCAATTTAATGTACTATTAGATTCAGTATAATTTCATTCAAAATTCCAACAAACTTTACTCTAGACATGGACAAAATAGTTCTAAAGTATATATAGAAAACCAGAGGACCCAGAACAATGAAAAAGAATAAAGTTGCAAGATTTACACTATCTGATTTCAAGACAGCTAAAGAAATGTAAAGTTATAGTAAACAAGAGAAAGAAAGAGCAAGTGAAGAAACAATGGGTACATAGATTAATGAAACATAATAGAACATATATTGAGGCAGAGCTAACAGAACCTGTTCATATGTTGAAGAAAAGAAAGGAATAAAGGCACATTTCTAAGAGATAGAAAGTTGATTGGATTAGGTTACATAATTTCTTCCAAACATTCAGGTTCAATCAGAGATTTTAAGGTCTAGGATTCTTTGGCCTGTACCACGTATCTCTCCTAACCCGCTACAGCTTTTATTGGGGCCGAGTTTCCCCACTCACTGACCCCACACCTCCAAGGGCAGCCCCACCCCCTTCTTCTATGGTGGAGGTGTTGGGAACTCTGCAAGTAAAAACCAGTGAGCAGGCTGAATGCTGACTCTAGTCTTGGTTTTAAGAGGCTTCAAGCTCCGTGTGTCAAAGATCTGATTACCCTGTAATTAGTGTGCTAGTGAAGCATGAGACAGAAGCTGGGGAGCGGAAGGAGAAAAGGAGAAGATGAAAGGGGGAGACAGAGGAAAAGGGCAGGGAATAAGTGATCTGTTGGCATGAGGGCCTGGGAGAGCAGGCCATGGCACACGGGAGGCCCCTGGGACAGAGTGCACCCAGCACTGCCAGCCCAGCCCATGGCCACAGCAAGATACCCTCCTGACGTGCTGCTGAGGAGACCAGAGACTGTAGTGACTACGTCTGGCCAGAGTGGGAGGGTGGCTTAAAGAGAAATGGGTAGATTTAGAGAGATGGCTCTTAACTCTTTGTGAAGTCATGGGCCTGAGACACTGTATGGAAGCTATGGCCTGCACACCCTCCCTGGACAAATGTGAATACACAAAATCAGACAAATTCTGCCTACAGTTCAGCACATTAGTGGGTGCTCTGAAACCTCCCAGGGTCCATGCACCCCACATAGAATCTCTGACTTACAGACTATTTAGGACACAAGAAATCAACACGATTAGTGCATGGACTGTATGGGGGGTTAGCAGAGTGAGTCAAAGAAGAAGCATGGGTTTATGACTGAGGTGGCTGGGTGGATGATGGAACCATTTATAGAGACAGAGAACACCCAAAGAGGAACAGATTTTTTTTGTGGGAAAAAGTATCGAATTCCATTTTGGACCTGCTGAGCCATGTCCAAGGGGAGATATCCAGGAGGCAGTTGGACATATGGATCTGGAGTTCAGGAAAGAAATGTAGGCTGGAGCTATAGTGCTGGGAGCCAAGAGCATGTAGTTGGTTATCAAAGCCACAGAGATGGATGAGATCACACACCAAGATGTACAGAATGAGACACTGAATATAAAAGTGGACAATGGCCAGACCATATATAAAAATAGAAGTCTGACCAACAACCTGCAGCAACTGGCCCAGGAAACCCACCCCTCCACTCCAATAAACAGCCAGGGAAGCCAGCCTGTGATAAGTCAGAGTTGCAGATTGCTACCTCTAGTGACAATCCAGGAAGCTAAACAATAACTTCAGTAATAATCAGCCCCAGATGGCCAGGACTTGATGAACAACTGACAGCTTCCCTAGTTTTTGTCCCCACCTAGGCCCAACCAAGAGAAAGACAAATATGCACTCAACCAATGACACAGGACGCCTTCTCCTACCTAGTTAGCTGCCTGCAATTTCCCAGGCCGACGGCCTCCAACCAGGGCACACCCAAAGCCTTCCTCTTTTCTACTACAAAGCTTGGCCCTCCCCTGCCTGCCTTTGAGTCTCTGCCATAGCAAGCTCTGAACATATAGCCTGTGCTTTCCTTATTCGGTTGATCTTTGTTTATTTCCACCAGAACAAGAAAAAGGCTTAGACATAGCCGTATTGAACACCCGCATGTCTGGAAAGGGCAGAGGAAGAGGGGCCCACAGGAGGGCTGACAAGTGGTGGCCAAGGAGTGCGGAGTAACCCCGGGAGAGGGTGGGCTCACAGAAACCAAGGACCAGTCGTGTTCCAATGAAGGGAGTGCTCAGCAGTGCCAAACCTAACACGGAGCGGGGCCTGAAATCCATCCACCCCATTTAGCAACAAGGTCGCTGGTAGTCTTGCAAAGAGCAGTTTTTGCTGAGTAGTGGGGGTGGATGGCAAATGACGCTTGGTTGGGAAGGAGGGAATGGAAGGCAAAATGCAAGGGGGTGAGAGGTGACGGGGGAGCAGATGAGAAAGTGACTGAGAGGTGAGGAAGTGTGGCTAGGAGTGCAGGCCACGTTCTCCAGCTGTTTGCCCAGGACGGGGAGGGGTGAAACAGGGCAGAAGCTAGAGAGCAGCAAGGTGCTGGGGCGATGCTTTTGTATTAAAACACGCTACTGCAATGCAATTACATTGCATGAAATTCACCTGTTGCCAGGTACAGTTCAATGAATTTCAGCACAGCTACAGACTTGTACGTACAGTCATCCCCACGCTTGGCTTTAGAACATTTCCATCTCCACAAAAATATTTCTTGTGTCCATTTGCAGTCACTTCCCATCCTACCAAGCATCCACTTTCTGAGTGTATACATTTGTCTTTGTGTTGGGGAAACTTCATATAGGTGGCATCATACAATATGTGTTTCACTATGTCTGGTTTCATTCACCGAGCATCATATTCTTGAGGGTTAGCAATGATGTGTCATAAATCTGCTCTTTGTTGTTGCTAATTGCTGAATAGTATTTCCTGAAATAGATATTCTGCCGGAATGACATGTGGGTTCTTTTCAACTTTTGACCATTCTGAATAATGTTGCTATGCCTACCTGACTATTAATCTTCGTGTGAACCTTTGTATCCATTTCTCTTGGGTATCTACCTAGGAGTGAAATTGCTAGTACACATGGTGAATTGAATTTTGACTTTTTAAGAAACGGGCATTTTTGAAGATTCAAGACAAGTTAACATGTTTGAAAGGCAAGTCAAAGATAGGGAAGGACCGAATGTATAAGTAGGAGGAAGAGAGGAAGTCAACACATCAAGTTTTCCAAGGAGTTTGAGGGGAATGGGGCTGCAGAACTCAGGTGCAACTGGGCAATGTGGATTTTTAGTGGTGCCGGTCTTCGTATCTGTATGAGTGCAGAATTGACACAAAGAAGTTGCAGAGTTGTATTCATCTAGGGTTAGGGCTGTGATGGAAGGACACAGAAGACATGAGTTGGAGATTTCACTGGCTGGAGAATGGCAGCTTGGGTGGATTTCCTCTATGCATGGGAGAGGCAAATTTCTGTTATGTCAGGAAGGTGAAAGATTGGTCAGTGATGCAGTTGTAGGCCAGGGTGGACACTTTCTTTTTTGTATGATTTGTTTATTTGAAAGGCAGACTCACAGACAGAGAGGAAGAGACAGAGACAGAGAGATCTTCCATCCACTGGTTCATATCCCAAATGGCTGTGATGGCCAGGGTGGGCCAGGCTGAAACCAGGAGTCTGGAACTCCATCTGGGTCTCCCATGTGGGTGGCAGGAACCCAAGCACATGGGCCATCTTTTGCTGCTTTCTCCAGGTGCATTACCAGGGAGCTGAATCAGAAGTGGAGAAGTCCGGACTTGAACTGGCGCCCATATGGGATGCCAGAGTCACAGGCAACAGCTTAAACTGCTGTGCCACAATGCCAGCCCCCGCCCAACACTGGCATTTTCTGGTGCTCAGAATTCAAACTCACTTCCTACTTAGGAGGCATCTCAAGGCACTGTAGAGGCAGGCACCTCCACACATTACCGGAACCAGGGAGGGGCCGCACCTGTCCTCTCCCCATCCCCTGTTAGCTCGACATGGCCATGTGGTCTCTGCGTGGCCGACCGCAAGATTTCGCCTGGAACTTTGAATGCTGAGGGAGTGAGACAAAAGTGTGCAGGGTCGTTTAGGGACTTTTCAAAGCAGCTACTGTAGAGTCAAGAATGTGACAATTAGAGCATCAAGGGACAGCAGAATCCCAGTGTGTAGTTCAAGTTTTCAGTTGACGGCACCATCCCATCAGAGCACTTCTGCAGTAAACCCGTAGCTGTGTCCTGTAACGCTCCCTCGGTTCCTGACCCCACCTGGTTCTTCAGGTCTCTCAGGGACCTCATGGATGACCCGGCATCTTTTTCTATTAGTCAGGATAGGCCGGCACATGCTACAGGATGAAGAATTCTCAATGGCTTGACACATGCAAGTTTATTTCTCGCGTATGCACAAATCTACTGCAGGTCTAGCGATTTTTCAGGACAGCTCCCTGCCAACGGGTAACTCAAGGCTCCAGGCTGAGGGAAGGCTCTGCCATCTTCTGGCTGTCACATCTGGCACCTGAGGCCCCGTGGCTGCCAAAGCAGAGGGAGAGAGCGTGGGAGTACTGAGCACCAGTTCTTAAATTCACGGCCCACTGTGGTCAGAACTAGTCACATGGCCCCATCTAACTCTATTGTTTTTAATTTTTTTTATTTTTATTTTTGACACGCAGAGTGGAGAGTGAGAGAGAGAGACAGAGAGAAAGGTCTTCCTTTTGCTGTTGGTTCACCCTCCAATGGCCACCACGGCCGGCGCGCTGTGGCCGGTGCACTGCGCTGATCCGAATGCAGGAGCCAGGTGCTTCTCCTGGTCTCCCATGGGGTGCAGGACCCAAGCACTTGGGCCATCCTCCACTGCACTCCTGGGCCATAGCAGAGAGCTGGCCTGGAAGAGGGGCAACCGGGACAGAATCCGGTGCCCTGACCAGGACTAGAACCCGGTGTGCCGGCGCCACAAGGCGGAGGATTACTCTGTTGAGCCATGGCGCCGGCCCCCCCCATCTAACTCTAAGAGGTCTCGGGGCGGTGGGAGGGGTGTGGTTACCAGAGCAGTTAAGAAGCTGCTTAGCACACCAGAATCCAATATCTGAGTGACTGAGTCTGAGTTCTGGCTCTGCTTCTGATTCCAGCTTTATGCTAATGTACACCTTGGGAGACAGCAGGTAGTTAGTTCCTTGATGGGAGACCTGGATTGGGTTTCTGGCTCCCAGCATTGGCTAGGGCTAGCCTCAGCTGTTGCAGGTATTTGAGGAGTAAACCAGTGATTAGAAGATTTCTCTCTCAGGGCTGCCAATGTGGTGTAACCATGGTCTGCAGTGCCAGCATCCCACATAGGTGCTGGTTCGAGTCTTGGCTGCTCCTCTTCCAATCCAGCTCCCTGCTATGGCCTGGGAGCCATAGCACTTGCATAGGAGACCTGGAAGAAGCTCATGGCTCCTGGCTACAGATCGTCCCATCTCCAGCCATTGCAGCCATTTGGGGAGTGAACCAGTAGATGGAAGTCCCTCCCGCCTCTATCTCTGCCTTTCAAATAAATTTTTAAAAATCTAAAAAAAAAGGCAATTTCTCTCTTTTCCTCTCAAATAAACCAAATAAATAAAAAATTAATCAAATAGCAATGAGAAATTTGAAAACAACACATGACTCTGTCATGTCTTATAATTTTAATAATTTCATTTCAGGGCCGGTGCTGTGGCGCAGCAGGTTAACGCCCTGGCCTGAGGTGCCGGCAACCCATATGGGCGCTGGTTCTAGTCCCAGCTGCTCCTCTTTCAATCCAGCTCTCTTCTATGGCCTGGGAAAGCAGTAGAAGATGGCCCAAGTCCTTGGGCCCCTGCACTCACGTGGGAGACCCAGAAGAAGCTCCTGGCTCCTGGCTTCGATTGACGCAGCTCTGGCCAGTGTGGCCAACTGGGGAGTGAACCAGCAGATGGAAGACCCCTCTCTCTCTCTTTCTTCCTCTCCTCTCTCTGTGTAACGCTGACTTTCAAATAAATAAATAAATCCAGGCCAAAGCCAAGAGAGATGCAGTATAGCTTGTACTGTATATTAAAATTCATGTAAGAATAAATATTCATGATTGGTCATACTTATATCAAGAAATATTGGCCATATTAAGAGGAAATTCATAAAAATATCTACACGTAGTGTTCACGAGGAACAGGTACACGAGGACAGGGTGTGAGCAACACTTCTCAGTGTGTTGGTTTTTTATATGAACTTTTGATTTTTGAACCATATGTATTATTTTACTATTGCTTCAGTTACAAATTACTACAAGTTTAGGAACATAGAACAATGTCAATGCATTGTCTTTCAGTTCTGGAAGTCAGAAGTCTGGAGTGGGTCTTGTGGGACTCAAATAAAACCTTATATGCCTTCTGGAGCTTTCAAGGAAAATCTGTCTCCTTGCCATTTCCAGTTTCTCTAGCTGTTTGTACTCCTTGGTTTGTGGCCCCTTCCTTCCTCTTCAAAGATAGCAGCATAAGCATCTCTCTCTCTCTCTCTCTCTCTCTCTCTCTCTGTACCTTTCCCTCTCTGTAACTCTGATTTTGAAAAAGAAGGAAAGAAGGAAGGAAGGAAGGAAGGGAGAGAGGGAGGGAGGGAGGGAGGAAGTGAGGGAGGGAGGGAGAGGGAGGGAGGAAGGCAGGGAGGGAGAGAGGGAGGGAGGAAAAGAGAGAGGAAGGGAGAGGGAGGGAGGGAGGGAGGGAGAGAGGAAGGGAAGAAACTTAAAACAACTAAGGCTGCTCCTCAGAAGGCTGGGTGATTCCAGAGCTGGGGCCGGGAAAGTACAAGATGGACTTGGATCTTCCTGTAGTGCCAAGAAAACAAGGCAGTGCTTAAAGAAAGATGGAAACACACAGGCCAAAAGAGCACTAGAGTCAGCTTGGAGGATTTCCTAGTTGTCAAATCTGGAGCATTTTAACATCTAAATAAAGAATGATATTAAAGCTTTGTAACCCATCGTGTAAAAGAGACAATCATGAGTCCTTGAGGACAGAAATAAATACATGTAGGAAATGAGAAAGCTCTCTCTTACAAAGTGGGCCAACTAATACATGTCAAATGAATGATGACATCTGAAAATAGTTGCTGTAAGTTTTAATTGTGTCCCCTAAGGGTCTATCATGATTGAGGGCTTGATCCCCAGGGCAGCACTGTTGGAAGATGGCACAATTGGAAGGTGGAACCCTTGGGAGGTGGATTCTGGTGGAAAGTCCTTAGGTCACTTGGGGGTGTACCCTCAGAGAGGGTGGTTCTGTTTTTGCTATTGAGTTGTAGGAGTTCCTCATATAGTTTGGATATGAACCTTTTGTCAGACACAAGACTTGCAGATGTTTTCTCCCATTCTGTAGGTTGCCTTTTAACTCTGTTGATTATTTTCCTTTTGTAAAGAAAACTTTTAGTTTGATGTGGTCCTACTTATTTTTCATGTTGTTTCTTATGATTTTGGTGTCAGATCCAAAAAAAAAATGATTGACAAGAACAAGACAATGTAGATGTCTTCCTGTGTTTTTGCAAGAGTTTGATGGTTTCAGGTCCTACATTTACATCTTTAATCCTTTTTGGGTTGAATTTTGTACATGGTATAAGATAAAGATAAAATTTCTTTTATTGAAAGATCTTATTTTTGTTTATTTGAGAAGTAGAGTTATAGGCAGAGAGAAGAATAGACGGAGAGAAAGGTCTTCCATCCACTGGTTCATTTCCCAAATGGCTGCAATGGCTGGGGCTGGGTCAGGCCAAAGCCAGGAGCCTGGAACTCCATCCGGGTCTCCGACATGGGTGACAGGAGCCCAAGTACTCGAACTATCTTCTAGTGCTTTCCCAGGCACATTGGCAAGGAGCTGGATCAGAAGTGGAGCAGCCTATGCTCATATGGGATGCCAGTGACACAGGCAGTGGCTAACCTGCTGCACCACCACACTGGCCCCTTTTTGTCTATATTTTATGTCTGCATCCATACTGCTTTGATTATTACAGATTTTGAAATCCAGTGGTATGATGCTTCCAGCTTTGTTGTTTATGCCCAAGATTGCTTTGGCTATTTAGGATCTTGTGTGATCCCCTACATTAAATTTAATGATATTTTTCTATTTCTGGGAAAAATGTCATTGAGATCTTGACAAGGTTTGTATTGAGTCTATAGAACACTTTGAGTTTTAGGGACACTTTATCATTATTAATTCTCACCTATGAATATGGCATATCATTCCTATTAATTATGTCTTCTTCAACTTCTTTCATCAAATTTTTTTTTGGACAGGCAGAGTGGATAGTGAGAGAGAGACAGAGAGAAAGGTCTTCCTTTTTGCCGTTGGTTCACCCTCCGGTGGCCGCTGCGGCCGGCGCATCGCGCTGATCCTAAGCCAGGAGCCAGGTGCTTCTCCTGGTCTCCCATGCGGGTGCAGGGCCCAAGGACTTGGGCCATCCTCCACTGCCTTCCTGGGCCATAGCAGAGAGCTGGCCTGGAAGAGGGGCAACCGGGATAGAATCCGGCGCCCCAACTGGGACTAGAACCCGGTGTGCCGGCGCCGCAAGGTGGAGGATTAGCCTGTTGAGCCACGGCGCCGGCTCATCAATGTTTCATGGTTTGGTTACACAGATTTTTCACCTTAGATTTATTCCTAATTGGGTTTTTTGGTAGCTATTATGAATGGGCTTATTTTCTTGGTTTACTCTTGTAGAGTTTGTTGTTAGTGTCTGGAAACACAGCTGATTTTAGTATGTTTATGTTGTATCCTACAAGCTTGCTAAATTAATTTCTTCATTCTAGCAGTGTTTCACTGGAGTCTTTAGGGTTCTCTATATGTAAGGCCATGTCATCTACAAACAGACAATTTAACTTCTTTCTTTTCCATTCTTAAAAATTTATTTATTTGAAAGGCAGAGTTACAATGAGAGGGGGAGCAACAGAGAGACAGAGATCTTTCCTTTGCTGGTTCACTCCCTAAAAGGTCATTATTGGCTGGGCCAGGCCAAAGCCAGGGTACAGGAGCTTCCTCTGGGTCTCCCATGTGGGTTCAGGGGCCCAAGCACTTGGGCCCTCTTCTGCTTTCCCACACACATTAGCAAGGAGCTGGATCAGAAATGGAACAGCTGGAACTTGAACTGGCACCCATATGGGATGCTGGTGCTAGGCCAAGGTTTATCCTGATGCACCAGTGTGTCGGTCCCCATTTTTTTTTCTTGTCTGATTCCTCTGGGGAGGACTTCCAGTCCTATGTTGACCAGGAGTTGTGAGGGTCACACAAGTTATTCCTCATAAGTTATCTTATTCCTGATCTCAAAAGAAAAGTTTGAACTTTTCATTATTTAGTGTAATATTAGCTGTGAGCTTATCAAATACGACCTTTGTTGTTTGGAGGGTACATTTCTTGTATAACTAATTTGTTGAAAGCTACTGCCATGAATGGCAGTTGAATCCTGTTGAATGTTTTTTCTGAACAATTGAGATGATCATATGATTTTTATCCTTTTTTCTGTTTATGTGCTGCATCATGTTTATTGATTTGCATCTCTCTCTTTTTTTTTTTTAATTTTTGACAGGCAGAGTGGACAGTAGAGAGAGAGACAGAGAGAAAGGTCTTCCTTTTGCCGCTGGTTCACCCTCCAATGGCCACCGCGGTAGGCGCGCTGCGGCTGGCGCACCGCGCTGATCTGAAGGCAGGAGCCAGGTGCTTCTCCTGGTCTCCCATGGGGTGCAGGGCCCAAGCACTTGGGCCATCCTCCACTGCACTCCTGGGCCATAGCAGAGAGCTGGCCTGGAAGAGGGGCAACCGGGACAGGATCGGTGCCCCGACTGGGACTAGAACTCGGTGTGCCGGCGCCGCTAGGCAGAGGATTAGCCTATTGAGCCGCGGCGCCGGCCTGATTTGCATCTCTTGATCCATGCTTGTGCATCAGGAATAAATCATCCTTGGTCTGGATCCTTGTGTAGTCCTGTTAATGTGCTGTTGCTAGAATTTTGTTTAGGAATGGTTGGGTTGATGTTCTCCAGGATTTTGGCCTGTAGCTTTCCTCTCTTGTAGTATCACTGCCTGACTGTATTATCGGGGTCATGCTCTCATATAAAGTGAATGTGAAGTGCCCCCTCCTCCTTGTGGTTTCTTGAGAAGGATTGATATTAATTCTTTGAATGTTAGAATTCACCGGTGAAACGCTCAGGTCCCGACCTCTTCTGTGCTGTGAGATTTTTCTGATTACTGATTTAGTCTCCTTACTCGTTATTAGTCTGTTCAGATCTTCTGATTCAGGACAATTCAGTTCTGATATATAACTACTTCAAAACATTTGTGGAAAACTGAACTAAAGATAAATGTATTTTTGGTGCAAACAATATTTTGAAATCTGTGCATTGTTTTTTTCATACTATGCATTTTCCATGAAATTTTTGAAGTCCCCAGATAATGCTTTTTGGGATTTAATCAAATTATTTTGTGTCCTCCAATTTATTGGCTTATAACTTGTGATAGTAGTCTCTTATTTATATTAGCATTTCTTTGGTATCGATTATAATGCCACCTTTAATTTCTGGTTTTATATGAGTCTTCTCACTTTATTCTTAGTCTAGCTAAAAGCTTGTTGATTTTGTTTTCACAGAATAAAGTCTTAGTTTCACTAACTTGTTTGTATTGCTTTCCTAGGCTCTATTATTTTTATTTCTGGTCTGCTCTTTGTTATCTCCTACCTTCCACTAACTTTGGAATTATTTTGTCTTCTACTTTGTTGTGGTGTAAGGTTAAGTTATTTATCTTGGAGCTTTTTTTTTCACTTCATGTATATGTTAATTGCTATCAACTTCCCTCTTAGTGTTTCTATCACTGCTTCTCATAAGTTTCAGTATATTGTATTTACAATTTTTAAAAGATTTTTCCTTGTGTTTTTATTTATTTGAAAGGCAGAGGGGCTGGTGCTGTGGCACAGTGGATTAAAGCCCTGGCCTGAAGCTCCAGTATCCCATATGGACACCGGTTCTAATCCTGGCTGCTCCTCTTCTGATCCAGCTCTCTGCTATGGCCTGGGATAGCAGTAGAGGGTGGCCCAAGTCCTTGGGCCCCTGCACCCACATGGGAGACCCGGAAGAGGCTCCTAGCTCCTGGCTTCGGATCGGCACAGCTCTGGCCATTGCAACCATCTGGGGAGTGAACCAGTGGTTGAAAGACCTCTCTCTGTCTCTACCTCTCTCTGTAACTCTGTCTTTCAAACAAATAAAATAAATATTAAAAAAAAACAAAGGCAGAGTGACAGACACACACACACACACAGAGAGAGAGAGAGAGGGAGGGAGGGGGAGAGAGAGAGAGAGAGGACTTCCATCTGCTGGTTCATTCCCCAGATGGCCGCAACAGCTGGAGCCGTGCTGATCCGAAGCCAGGAACTAGGAGCTTCTGCCAGTTCTCCCACGTGGGAGCAGGGGCCCAAGGTCCTGGGCCATCTTCCACTGCTTTCCCAGGCCACAGCAGAGAGTTGGATTGGAAGTGGCACAGCCAGGACTTGAACTGGCGCCCATATGAGATGCCTGCACTGCAGGCAGTGGCTTTACCTGCTACACCACAGCGCCAGCCCCTATAATTAATTTTTGTATGCTATAATTACCCTCCTGTGTTACTGAACATTAGAATTACTGCCCCCCACCCCAAATTAGTATGTGTCTGCTATAAGGATAGCTACTTCTGCTCTCTTTTGGTTTCCATTTGTATGCAATATCTTTCCCCATCTTTTCATGTTCAATCCATGTTTGTCCCTAAAGTTTGTAGTGAGTTACTTATAAACTGCATATTGTTAGGTCTTGTTTTCTTCTCCATTCAACCACTGTATGTCTTTTGAATGATAATTTAGTCCATTTAATTCAGCATAATTTTCTAAAATAAAATTTTTTCATTCTATCTGAAAGGCAGAGAGACCTTCCATCCCCTAGGTCACTCCCCCAAGTTTTCATAACAGCCCGGACTAGGCCAAGCCAAAGCCTGGGGCCTGTAACTCAATATGGGTCTCCTGTGTGGATCCAGGGACCCAGGTACTTCAGTCACCACCTGCTACATCCCAAAATGCACAATAGCAGGCAGCTGGATCATAACTGAAGGAGTCAAGACTCAAACCCAGGAACGCCAATATAGGATATAGGCATCCCAAGCAATGGCTTAACCATTACACCAAACACTCACCCCAAACATAATTATTGAGAGAGAAGAATTTCCTGATGTTTTGTTAGCTGTTTCTGGTTGCTCCTTTCTCTTTGTTGTCTTACATTGTGATTTGATGATGTTCTTTGTAATGGTTTGCTGAAATTATTTATATTTTTATCTTTGTTCTTTGTGGTTAGCATGAGACTTACATCAAACATATATACTAACAATAAGTTAGTTTAAGCTGATAAGAACTTTATATGCATAATAGCTATTTATTCTTTTACTTCAGCCCTCTACATTTTATACTTTTGGTGTCACAATGTATGTATATTATATTGTATATTTTAAAACTAATCTCTGGGCCAGTGCTGCGGCTCACTTGGCTAATCCTCCACCTGCAGCGCCGGCACCCCGGGTTCTAGTCCAGGTTGGGGCACCAGATTCTGTCTCGGTTGCTCCTTTTCCAGTCCAGCTCTCTGCTGTGGCCCAGGAGTGCAGTGGAGGATGGCCCAAGTCCTTGGGCCCTGCACCCGCATGGGAGACCAGGAGGAAGCACCTGGCTCCTGGCTTCGGATCGGCGCGGTGTGCCAGCCATAGCGGCCATTGAGGGGGTGAACCAACGGAAAAGGAAGACCTTTCTCTCTGTCTCTCTCTCTCTCACTGTCTAGCTCTGCCTGTCAAAAAAAAAAAAAAAAAACTAATCTCTGTGGCATAGTGGATAAGGCCGCTGCAAGCAGTGCTGGCATCCCATATGGGCGCCAATTTGAGTCCTGGCTGCTCCATTTCCAATCCAGCTCTCTGCTATGGCCTGGGAAAGCGGTGGAAAACAACCCAAGTCCTTGGGTCCCTGCGTGCACATGGAAGATCCAGAAGAAGCTCTTGGCTCCTGGCTTCAGCCTGGCCAAACACTGGCCCTTGCGTCCATTTGAAGAGTGAACCAGTGAATGGAAGACCTCTTTCTCTCTCTCTCTGTGTGTCTCTCTGCCTCTGTCTATAACTCTGCCCTTCAAATAACTAAATAAATAAAAAAACTGATCTGTGGTTACTGTTACTCTTAATAGTCTTTTTTCATTCATACTAAAGATATAAATGATTTTCACAAACCCATTAAAATATTTGAGTATTCTAAATTTGACTACATATTTACTTTTATCAGTGTTTTATACATTCACATGCTAATATTACCATTCAGCATTATTTGTTTTTGATTGAATATTCCTATTTAGCATTTCTTGTAAGACAAGACTGGTGGTGATGAACTCCCTCAGCTTTTGTCTGAGAAAGTCTACTCTCAATAATTTCTGAATGACACCTTTGCTTGGTAAAGTATTCTTGGATGGTAGCTTTTCCTTCATCATTTTGAATATATTACTTCATCTTCTTATTGTAAGGTTTCTACTGAGAAATCTACTGACACATGGAGGAGGTTTCTCATGTATATGATAAGCTCTTTTCTTGACTTGCTTTCAAAAGTCTCTAATTTCTATCAATTTGGTTATAATATGTCTTGATGTAGTCTTCTTCAGGATGATTTCCATTTCAGGTTGTTTGACTTCCATGTACCTGGATGTCCATCTCTTTTCAAATTTGGGGAATTTTTTAGCATTATTTCTTTTTTCTTCTTTTTTTAAAAATATTTATTTATTTTATTTGAAAGGCAGAGTTACAGAGAAGCAGAGGCAGAGACAGAGAGAGAGAGAGGCCTTCCATCTGCTGGTTCACTCCCTAGATGGCTGCAATGGCCAGAGCTGAGCTGATCCAAAGCCAGGAGCCAGGAGCTTCTTCCAGGTCTCCCATGCTGGTGCAGGGGCCCAAGGACTTGGACTATCTTCCACTGCTTTCCCAGGCCACAGCAGAGAGCCAAATAGGAAGCAGAACAGCTGGGACTTGAACCAGCACCCGTATGGGTTGCCAGCACTGCAGGTAGCAGCCTCACTCTCTAAGCCACAGTGCCAGCCCGCCATTATATATTTTAATAAGTCTTCTGTGGCTTTTCTGTCTCTTCTACTTCTTGAACCTCCATTATATATGTTAGATTTCTTTTTTGGTGTCCTGCAAATCCTGTAAGTGTTCTGTATTTCTTTTCAATGTCCTTTTTTTCCTACTTCGTATAAATTCAAATGACCTGTCTTCTAGCTTATAGATTCATTCTTTTGCTTGATTAAGTCTCATGTTTATGCTCTCTATTGCATTTTTCAATTAATCCATGTATTCTTCAGCTCCAGAATTTCTGTTTGCTCCTCTCTTTTGTGATTTCTGTATCTTAATTGAGCTACTTATTTTGTTTAGATGTCGCTTTTTTGCTGTTGTTGAATTGGTTTGCTGAGCTTTCTGAAAACACTTTTTTGAATAATTTGTCAGGAAATACATAAATTTCAATTTCTTTAGTTTTGGTTACTAGAAGATTATTGTGTTCATTTAGTGGTGTCATTTTTCTTTGACAATCACCTTCTCTAGGTCTTACTAACTGGCTTTGGGGTGAAAAACTTTCAATAGCCAAACTAGGAGTTCTTAAGATCTTCCAGGCCTTTGCTTTGGATATACCTGCTCCACACTTCTTATTCCTTCATGGAGGTGTATCTTCTCTTGATTCCTCACACCTGGTTGCATGTTGAGCCTCTTGTTTGTTTTCTCCAACCAGTACTCTAAAATGCCTTCTCCCAATCCTGCAGGCTCCCAACTAAGCTGGCTTTTTCTGTAAGACACTTTTACTTGCCATTTGTGGGGGAATGCTTTGGGAGCTGACTGGGGGTGGGGATGCCTGTAGGCCAGTTGGAGGCACCCATAGGTGAAGTGTCCCAGGAGACTTCCAGACTTCCTTATGGAGTCAAAGGAGTTGTTAGCAGGGTCTCTGGCCTCTCTTCACTGTTCCCTGCTTCTTCCAACCACTCAGAAGTATGATCACTTCACTGATGTGAGTGTAGTGAGATAGAAATGGGCTTCTCAGGCAGCATCCTGCATAGCTGGGGGAGTTAGATGATCCACTCATTGTGCTCCTAGAAACTGCAGAACAGGAGGGTTTCTCTCATCAGAGCTTTGTCACCTGTAACAGGGGGTGAGGTGGATAAAATTATGTTCTCATCCTCTTCAATGAAGGTATACCCAGATTCTTTGCTCTATCAGTATGCTAAGATTTATCACTGGGCGTCTGGACTCTCACAGACATACTGTCATCTATGAGTTGATGTCAAAATCAATGCTTCTAAGATGGCCCCTGTACCCACGTGTGGGAGACCTGGAAAAAAAATCAATGCTTCTGCAGAGAGATCTTGATAGACAGCTCCTATTTCACCAATTTGCTGACATCACTCTTCATTCCCAAGTATTCATCTGTGAACATGCATTACATTTTGGCAAGTGGGAGTTTATTTTGTAGTTTTGGAATTTCAGAGTAGATGATGAAATTACTCATACTCCTCATATCAAGCACATTATAATCATTAGTGTCTTCCAGATTCTTATCTTGATTTCTGTGGTTGTTAATTGTATTTATTTATTATCCAGAATTCTCATACCCCAATCCTATGCCCCTTCCCCCTCAGAGAAAAATTTTTAATGTACTTAGTGAGTTTTGCACTCAGCATAAACATTTTTGACTATATATATGGAGAGAAAGAGAGAGAGAGAGAGATTTGTTATTATTATTTTAATAGAAAGTATGTTGCCTGGGTCTGGAATTCTAGCTCTAGGCTACTCATTGACAAACCTCACTGATCCTTTGCAAGCATAGTCCCTACCCATCCTTCCTTTGAGCCAGACTCTTCTTGACTACACACTTGTCCCAATTGCTTGCAAAAACCATATTCTAATTTGCCTCTGAGACTTTTTCTCATCTTCTATTATGGAGCCTTATATACCTATGTAAGTCTTGTTCTTGCTGCTTATAGAGAACCAAAAGTTAGGTAAGGCACTTCTTCTCTATGAGCCCCAGGTTTTTCAGGGCTGCAATGGGGCAGTAATTTCCACATGAAGGGTCTGCTTTGAGTGTTAGCAGATAATGTATAGAGTAAACTAAGTGTGTGATATAAGCTTAAAAAATCTTCAAGCTCCACCCCCATCTTCCTATTCATCTCAGTACCACACAGCCCAAGGTCATGGTTGGTCTTCAGAATATGATTTTGCTTCTGTCTTCCACCTTGGCAGTTTCTTTGAGACCAGGGTTCGAGGCACAACTTTACCTGTCCAACGGGAATGTTATGAGAGGCCAGGAAAATGTAGAAACTAACTTGGTTGATCAGAGTTGGAGACTCATCACACATGTCCTTAGCTTTGTGGCTTTGCCAAGTCACCTAATCTCTCTGTGCCTCAGTTTTGTTACCTGTAAAGGGAGGGGATGCTATCTATGTCATAAAGTGCCTCAATTTCTATCCCACATCCCTTTCATTCTACCATGTCTTATCGCTCAAGATGTGGTTGGTTTGGATTGCTGGTACACCTCACCCTGTGTCAGCTGACCCAAGTAACCACCCCACCCTGGGAATCCACATCCTAGGGCAGAGGGGAAACTTCCAGGAACCAAGTGACATCACACATGTTCTCCTGGGCAAAAGTGTACAATCACAGAGCCGAAACCATTCATCATTCATGTATCTGAATTCATACAATGAATGGCCAGTCTGGACACAGAGGAAAGAGAGCAGATATGGTATCAATCAAATGGGGGATATTGAGGCCAGTGGCAGAGACTGAGGAAAGAAGGGAGCCTTGAGAGACAGGAGAGACTCAAGCGCACTTGGCGAGGATTGGCTATGAGGCGAAGGAGGAGTTTAGGCTGCACATATGGCAGAGAAGACAGAGGAGGTGCCTTGCACACGCTGAAGGGGGCGATTAAGACAAAGAGAAGTGCTGGAGGGGTGCCGAAGGCTGAGAACTCAGTGTGGGGTAGAAAGGGCAGAAACCCTTTCCGGAGGAGAAGGGGTTCAGGCCAACACGTGCGGTGGGACTTTGGGTCATTCACTCTTTCTCTGGTCCTCGCGGTTTCCACCTGCCAAACTGGGAGACGGAGAGTTGTAATGGTGAGGATCAGTTACGTAAGAGAATGTGTGGGAGGTGGCTAGCCCTGTGGGTGAGGTGGCCGGGAAGGTGTGCGGCAGGGTGGGGCGGGACTGGGCTCCCACGAGTGCAACAGCATTGCCACAGGCAGGAGGACACCCAGGCATGCGCAGGTGCGTGGGGATGGCACACTGTGGGGGGAGGGGAAACAGGCCTGAGGAGCCAAAGGCCAAGGCAGTCAGATCAACCCTTCCCTGGGAGGCCCTGGCTTGGCAGTCAGCAGAGAGGGGCATCTCTGGACAGGAAATCCCACATTGCAACTTCCCCGGGAAGTGCCCAGACATGTGAGGCCTGAGGCTGAGAGGTTCTGATGGCGAGTCCGCACTAGAATTGCTGGGTGACACTGAGTCAGTTCTAAACCACCCTGGGCCCAGCCGTCCCCTCTGAGCAACAGAAAGGTGTGCGTGTGTTGGTGGGGAGGTGGCTGAAATGCTGCCCAAGCCCCTCCACCTTGTTGTGCCTCATTTCTATGCTCCCGAGGCCTTTGGGTAGTCCTGTCGCTGTCCCTGACTTGCTGTGTGGCCTTGAGCCAGCGGCTGGACCTCTCTCGGCCTATTTTCCCATCCGAGATATCAGGAGACTGGGGAGGAGAGTCTCCAACGTCCAATGATTCTCCCCCGAGGACGCTCACCCTCATCTCCAGCTGAAAGATTCAGGCAAATCAGGGAAGTGAGGCGCTGGTCACAGACGAACCCCCTTCCAAATCTCCCGTCTTCTCCTACTGCCCTCCCCTCCCCACTGTCAGGAGCTTGCAGCACTGGCTCGCTTGCCAAACTTGTTGCCATGGCAATGGGTTACAAATAACTCAGATGCAGACAAGGATTTTAACCCAAGAGCTGCTGGGCCAAGGGCTTCCTGCTCCTTCCTCAGACCAGGTTGAAGGAACAATCTGGAAAATTCTTTGGAATCAATTCACTCTTTTGCTCAGAAACCATGTGATGGGCATTTGGCACAGCAGTTAAGTCATTGCTTGTGAAGCCTACATCCCATATCAGAATGCCTGATTGTGTCCTGAATCCTCCACTTCTGGTCCATCTTCTTGCTAATGTTCACTGCAGCAGATGATGGCTCAAGTACTTGGGTCCCTATGACCTATGTAAGAAACCTGGACAGAGTTCTGATCTCCTAGCTTTAGATTGGCCCAGCCCCTATTGTTGCATGCATTTGGGGAGTGAACCAGCAGATGAATTCTCTTTGTCTCTCTTTCTTTCTCTCTGGCTTTCAAGTAAATGAAATGTATAAATAAAAAAATTAAAATAATTCTTACAAAAAAGAGAATAAGTACTGTTTTTCCAGGCCTTCCAAGAACCTGATTCCAATCTTTCCAATCGCATTTCCGACTTCCTCTAATTAAAAAGTGATCAGTCCTATTTTTTGATACCTACTGTCTTCCAAGTCTTGTGTCAGTTGCATGATATACATCATCTAAGGAAATTTTCCCAGAAGTCCATAAAGTAGACATTATTATTCTACCTGGGACATTATTTCATCAAAGGGAAAGTTGAAGCCCAGGCCGGCGCCGTGGCTTAACAGGCTAATCCTCCACCTTGCAGCGCCGGCACACCGGGTTCTAGTCCTGGTTGGGGCTCCGGATTCTATCCCGGTGGCCCCTCTTCCAGGCCAGCTCTCTGCTATGGCCCGGGAAGGCAGTGGAGGATGGCCCAAGACTTTGGGCCCTGCACCCGCATGGGAGACCAGGAGAAGCACCTGGCTCCTGGCTTCGGATCAGCGCGATGCGCCGGCCATGGCGGCCATTGGAGGGTGAACCAACGGCAAAAAGGAAGACCTTTCTCTCTGTCTCTCTCTCTCTCACTATCCACTCTGCCTGTCAAAAAAAAAGAAAAGAAAGAAAGAAAAAAAAGAAAAAAAAAAAAGTTGAAGCCCAGAGATTTGAATTGATTAAAGAGGGCAGGGAGTCAGAATTCAAACTCAAATCTACAAGATTCCCAAACCCAGGTTTCTCCCATTGCTAACATTCACAAGTGTTGCTCTACATAGATGGCAGTGTACCCAGATAATTTGCGGCAGAGTTGGATTTCCATTTTGAAAGGTAGAATGCATCTGTCTCCTCTAACTCCTGAGAGTCAATAAAACAAACTAAAGGAATTAAATATACAACTATAAAAAATATAGGAGTAGGAGGAGTCCCCACCAATGATGGAGAGGTTACTACAACTTACTGGCAAACTCTAAAGATGTTAGAAGGATGGTAAATGGGAAAACAGAACAGGAAAATGCACAGGCATAGCTCATACATGGTACAGGGATGGATCTGTGAGACATAATCTATCTGAAACATTCTGTAAAGGAAAAGCAAAAGTATCCTGATGATAGGAGTAAGATGTAGAACTCTAAACAGAAAATCATTGAAGGTAAGTGTTGGATGGGAAGCAGGATACACAGCAGACTCATAGAATGGCAGATGTCCTAAATAGCACTCTGGCCTCAGAATCAGCCCTTAAAGCATTCAAATCTGGCTGAAGAGCCCATGAGAGTATTTTAGGCATGGAAAGCCAAGACACTCTGGCAAAAAAAAAAAAAAAAAAGCCTAAATGAAAGATCTCTGCGAGTGAGGTCCCAGTGGAAAGAATGGGCCATCAAAGAAGGAGGTACCTTTCTCTGAAGGGAGGAGAGAACTTCCACTTTGACTATGACCCTGTCTGAATAAGATCGAAGTCGGCAAACTCAAAAGGCTGAGCCGGTGCCACGGCTCAATAGGCTAATCCTCCACCTAGTGGCGCTGGCATACCGGGTTCTAGTCCCAGTCGGGGCACCGGATTCTGTCCCGGTTGCCCCTCTTCCAGGCCAGCTCTCTGCTATGGCCCTGGAGTGCAGTGGAAGATGGCCCAAGTGCTTGGGCCCTGCACCCCATGGAAGACCAGGAGAAGCACCTGGCTCCTGCCTTTGGATCAGTGTGGTGGCCATTGGAAGATGAACCAAGGGCAAAGGAAGACCTTTCTCTCTGTCTCTCTCTCTCACTGTCCACTCTGCCTGTTTAAAAAAAAAAGGCTTCCATAGCCTTGGCAACTCATGGCTAGAGCCTAGGGAGATTACCGACGCCATAAACAAGAGTGTCAAATTGTTAAGTCAACAACAGGAGTCACTGTGTACTTACTCCTCATGTGGGATCTGTCCTTAATGTGTTGTCCAATGTGAAGTAATGCTATAACTAGTACTCAAACAGTATTTTACACTTTGAGTTTCTGTGTGAGTGCAAGCTGATGAAATCTTTACTTAACATATACTAAATCGATCTTCTGTATATAAAGATAATTGAAAATGAATCTTGATGTGAATGGAATGGGAGAGGGAGCGGAAGATGGGAGGGTTGTGAGTGGGAGGGAAGTTATGGGGGGGGGTAAGCCATTGTAATCCATAAACTGTACTTTGGAAATTTATATTTACTAAATAAAAGTTAAAAAAAAAGAAAGTAAGTGTTGGGACAGTTGACCTCCCAGCTGCCCTGCATGTCCCCTGTGCTTGTGGGCAGACACCATGAGAGCCAAGCGCCCACACTGAGCAGAGCAGCAGAGGGCTCTTCAAAGACATCAAAGTCCCAGAGCAAAGGCCCCCACTCTGTACACAGAGGTCCTCTGGTGGACTGTGCAGCTCCCCACCCAGTCACCTTACAGGAAGCCTAACCATGAACTTAACAAACTCTTGCCCTTTACGTAGAACGCCAAGTCAATTTTTATGGCATTATTATATAAGTTGGCTGATAGGTTTTGGAATTTATGAAAATAGATCTCATGAGCAAACAGATGAAGCAACCAGGAAAAGCTAAGGCTAACCATATTTCCATTAGCAAAATATCAAACAATTGTTAAAACCAAGAATATCCCCCAAATAAAAAAACAGTAAATTATAGTACACTTCATGACTGCAGCGACTACTGATTTACTAGGAATTGGAATGGAAACATATTGGAAGAAGGAAAGAAGAGAATGTACGGGTGTGTGTGCAGCAGGATGAAATCCTCTTCTATCATAGCAAGATGTAAAGAGATAAAGTCTCAAAATCCCAGGTTAAAAAATAGTGGTATTGGCATATTATGAAGAGTCATGGTTGTCCATTGTTTTAAAACCCTTTCAGTTACAAATAACAGAAAACCCAGCAGACAGTGGCTTAAACACACGTGGCTGTATATTTGTTTCTGTTAAAAGGAAGTGTGATCCGGATTCAGCAGCTCAATGATGCCCTCAAGGAACGAGGCTCCTTGCACATTTTTCTTCCTGAACATGCTCTCTTCATCCTCATGCTCCATCCCTCATGGTCAGCCCGGCCATGTTCAAGGCAGAAAGAAGGAAGGCAACAGCACCCGTTATGTGAGTCTCTGTGCTCAAGAAAACACAGGTTTTCCAGAAAGCCCCCAGCAAACCTTTCCTTGGCCACAGCTGGGTCTCACAGTTACCTGTGGCAGCAAGGGAGACTGAGAAAGTAAAGTGCTGGCTCCTCCGGCTCTGGGTGGGAAGGAATTCGGGAATGGCACATGCAAGTAGAAACAGCTGAAAGAGCTGGAGTAGCTGCCTCTAGGGAGCAGGACTTGCAGTGGAAAGAAATGCCACAGATAGTGCTGTGTTTTATTAGGTATCCTTTAGCACTCTTTTATTTCTTTTTTTAAAAAAGATTTCATTTATTTATTTGAGAGGTAGAGTTACAGACAGTGAGAGGGAGAGACAGAGAGGTCATCCATCCGATGGTTCACTCCCCAATTGGCCACAATGGCCAGAGTTGCGCTGATCTGAAGCAGGAGCCAGGAGTTTCTTCTGAGTCTCCCATATGGATGGAGGGGCCCATGGACTTGGGCCATCTTCTACTGCTTTCCCAGGCCATAGCAGAGAGCTGGATTGGAAGAGGAGCAGCTGGGACTAGAATTGGTGCCCATATGGGATGCTGGCACCACAGGTGGAGGATTAACCTACTGTGCCACAGCACCAGCCCCAACACTCTTTTATTTCTTTTAACTCTGTGAATGTATTACTTTGATTAAAAAATTAAAATTAAAAAAGCATTTTGGCTTTATGAGAAAAATTTTTAAACAAAAGCCGGTAGTCATCTTTTGTCTCCAGATTAAAGGACATCAATTCACCTTGGGAAAAAGCTCACCAGAAGAGGCTTTTTACTTAAAGCATCTTAGGTATCCCTCCATTATTCTTAGAGAAAATCGTGCTATCACCTTTAACATGAATATGGCTAATGGAAACCAGGACAGCTCGGTGTAGTAGTTACAAGGGTTGACTGCAATTAGACAGTGCTGGGGCAATTTCCTGTATGCCATTTATGAGTTTTTTGGCTGTGGGCAAATGACACCTGGGAACCTCACCCTCTTTCTTTATAAAAATGAATGTAACGCAAATGCCTGATACATAGTACGCAAATATTATCTACAATGATTAAAATGTTAAAGGTTGTGTATATTGACATAAGCTGGGTGTACTTTAACAATATTATTTTTCCACTGAGCTCACTATCTTTATCCTAAACATGGGTTTAGACTGAATTGTCACTGAACATGATTATTTATTCTTAAGAAATATGTGCATATTTTTCCCCAGGCCTTCGCTCACAAAAGATACTCAGTTGGGAACACATCAGGAGGCCTGCAGATTTGAACTGTGGTTGACTCCTACTGGAGGAAACATGGCAAAAAGGACTAAGACTGAATTATTGGTTCTATCACAAATATTGTTAACTTTAAAAACAATCCATACTGTTGAATGTGTTGCTGACTATTATGATGGTCTCATGTGGTCCATGGGGACTAGGTCACCAGTGTGAGCAGATGTTAGAATGTCCCAGAAAGAAAACACATCTTGTTGGGTGTTATGCTATAGCAGGAAATATATATCACCTATGAGAAGAAAATAGAACGATGACCAAGGTGAGAGCTACAGAGCTGGACTGCAGGTAGGGCGCACATGACCACAACCATATAGTTCATAGTATATGATCTTGCCCACACATGGTATCAGAATAGGGGGCTATGGAAACATCAAGCAGGCAGCTCGCTTCACTTCAGAGACTTATGAGTGACATTCTCTAGGAGTGGTAACACCTGGTGTCCACTGAAAATTTTCCTTCCTGGGCTGGAAATGATCTTTTATTATCTCTGGGACTCTGATAACATTTTGTTGAGCACCTACACCTACACGGAGATGAAACTGCATCTAGAAAAGAAGAAAAGGATGCTATTAGAAAGTCACCTTTAGGCTAGAGGGGCATCAATCGAATGACAGAGTAGGAAGCTTTAGACTCTCCTTGCCCCCATAAACACACCAATTGAGCAACAATTCATGGACAAGTTCCCTCTGCGGGAAAGACAGAAACTAATTTAAGGCTCCGGCATGCAGGATGAATGTGAAGCCAGAATCATCAAGTCCGTGGGGAGATTTGGGACATGTTGATGCCAGAATTCCTACCCCTGGCACAATGCCATACAACCAGGAAGAGACTCTCAAGCTCCCAGCTTCCCTTAGGGAGAGAAAAGTGTTTGGTTTACATGTAAGCATTCCAAATGTTTCTGAGATTGGGGCTGGTGCTGTGGCATAGTGGGTAAAACTGCCGCCTGCAGTGCCAGCATGCCATATGGGTGTGAGTTCAAGTTCCGGCTACTCCACTTCCAATCCAGCTCTCTGCTATGGCCTGGGAAAGCAGTGGAAGATGGCCCAAGCGCTTGGGCCCCTGCACCCATGTGGGAGACCTGGATGGAATTCCTGGTTCCTGGGTTCTGATCAACCCAGCTCCGACTGTTGCAGCCATCTGGGGAGTGAACCAGTGGGTGGAAAACCTCTCTCTCACACACACTCTCACTCTCTCTCTCTCTGCCTCTGCCTCTCTGTAACTCTGCCTTTCAGCTAGATAAATAAATCTTTAAAAAACCAAGAAAACAAAGAGAAAAAAATTAAAGTACCATAGAAATCAACAGAATAAATAAGTTGAAAAAATGCACTACAGGGGTTTAACAGAAAACTAGATTAAGCAGAAGAAAGAATCTACAAACTTGAAGAAGGTTATTGGAAATAATTCAGTAGGAGAAGTACAAAAGAAAAAGAAATGATAAATAGTGAGTTGAGCTTAATGGACTTATAGATTGCCATCAAATGGACCTACGTACATATTATGGTAGTATCAGGAGAAAAGAGAAAGAACGCAAAAGTACATTTAAAGAAATAATGGCAGGGCCATCGTCATGGCTCATTTGGCTAATCCTCCGCCTGTGGTGCTGGCACCCCGGGTTCTAGTCCCGGTTGGGGCACCAGGTACTAGTCCCAGTTGCTCCTCTTCCAGTCTAGCTGTCTACTGTGGCCCGGGAGGGCAGTGGATGATGGCCCAAGTGCTTGGGTCCCTGCACCCACATGGGAGACCAGGAAGAAGTACCCGGCTCCTGGCTTTGGATCGGCGTAGTGCCGGCCGTAGCGGCCATTAGGGGAGTGAACCAACGGAAGGAAGACCTTTCTCTCTGTCTATAACTCTCTCTCTGTCCCTCTCTCTCACTGTCTAACTTTGCCTGTCAAAAAATTAAAAAAAAAAGAAAGAATGGCAGAGGGGCTGGCACTGTGGCATAGAGGGTAAAGCCACCACCTGCGGTGCCAGCATCCCATATAGGTGCCAGTTTGAGTCCTGGCTGCTCCACTTCCGATTCAGCTCTTTGCCATGGCCTGAGAAAGCACTGGAGGATGGCCCGAGTCCCTGGGCCCCTTTACCTGTGTGGGAGACCTAGAAGAAGCTCCTGGCTCCTGGCTTCGGATCAGCACAATTCTGGCAGTTGCCACCAACTGGGGAGTGAGCCAGCAAATTGAAGACTTCTCTCTCCATCTGCCTCTCCTTCTCTCTGTAACTCTGACTTTCAAATAAATAAATAAATAAATCTTTTTAAAAAATCAAACTTACAGAAGAAGAGAGTAGAATAGTGGTTACCAGGACGTGAAGGGATGGGGTTAAGGAATGGGGAGACGTTGACCAAAGGGTACAAAATTTCAGTTGGGCAGGAAAAATAAGTTTTATATGATGTATTAGTGTAATGCCTATAGTTAACAATAATGTAAATCTCAAACTTACTAAGAAAGAAAATTTTGAATTTTAAAATCACAAAAAAATGATAAGTAGGTAAAGGCTATGTTAATAGCTTAATTTAATCATCTCACTTTATATTCTTACATTACAACATCACATTGTGCCCCATAAATATACACAATTATAATTTATTTTATTTTATTTTTAAAAAAGATTTATTTATTTTACCTCAAAGTCAGAGTTACACAGAGAGAGGAGAGGCAGAGAGAGAGAGAGGGAGAGAGGTCTTTCATCCACTGGTTCACTCCACAATTGGCAGCAATAGCAGAGCTGCGCCAATTGACAATAAAATATATTTTAAAATAATATGAGAAACCTTGCAGGCCAGAAGGGTGTGGGATGATATCTTTAAAGTGCTGAAAGAAATATTCTTGTCAACCTAGAATACTTATCTAGCAACATACTCCTTCAAAAATACAGGACAGGGACAGGCGCTGTGGTGCAGCAAGTTAACGCCCTGGCCCGGAGCGCCGGCATCTCATGTGGGTGCCGGTTCTGGTCCAGGCTGCTCCTCTTCCGATCCAGCTCTCTGCTATGGCCTGGAAAAGCAGTAGAGGATGCCCCAAGTCCTTGGGCCCCTCCATCCGTGTTCGGATCAGCACAGCTCCGGCCGTTGTGGCCAATGGGGAGTGGACCATCGGATGGAAGACCTCTCTCTTTCTCTGCCTCTCCTCTCTATGTGTAACTCTGACTCTCAAAAAATAAATAAATCTTTAAAAAAAATACAGGATGGCTAAAGACTTTCACATATATGAAAACTCTGAGGAAGTTCATCAGTATTAGACCTACCCTATGAGAGAGGATAAACAGAGTTCTCCAAGTTGAATGAAAGGATGGTAAACATAAATATGACAGCATATGAAAATATGAAATTCACTGATAAACGTAAATATATCAAAAATACAGAATACTATATTACTTACAATTCTTATATAAGGCTTTAAAGGCTAAATATCTTAAAAATAACTATAATTAAAAATATGTTAAAAGATACACATTAGGAGTACATGGAAATTTGACAATAATAACAAAGTGAGTGGGAAGTGAAGAAATGATCATGTGTCATATTTTTATATGATTGAACTTGTTATCAGCTTAAAATAGCCTATTGGATCTATAAGAACTTTTATATATTTCCCAGGGTAACAACAAGAAGAATACCTATAGAAGATATGCAAAAGAATAAGAGAAAGGACGCAAAGCATATAAACACAAAAAATTAACAATATGTAAAGGAGCATAGCAAGAGAAGAAAAGACTGAGAAAAGAACTACAAAACTAACAGAAAACAATGAAGAAAATGGCAATGGGAAATCCCTCCCTATCAATCATTATTTTGAAGGAAATGGAGTCAATGATTGAAAGGGTAAAAAAATACTCAACTATATACTGCCTACAAGAAATTCACTTTAGATTTAAGAACACACATGTGTGGCCGGTTCTAGTCCCAGCTATTCCACTTCTGATCCAGCTCTCTGCTATGGCCTGGAAAAGCAGTGGAAGATGGTCCAAGTCCTTGGGCCCTGCATGCACATGGGAGACCCGGAAGAAGCTCCTGGCTCCTGGCTTCGGATCGGCCCAGCTCTGGCCATTGTGGCCATCTGGGGAGTGGACCAGCAGATAGAAGACCTCCCCTTTCTTTCTCTCTCTCTGCCTCTCCATCTCTCTCTGTGTAATTCTTTCAAATAAATAAATAAACATTTTTAAAAAAGAAAACACATGTGCCATAAGTGAAGGCATGGAAAAACACACTCTAGACAAATGATAATCAAAAGAATATAGGAGTGACAGCATATATATATATGTATATATATATATATATATGACATTAATAGACTTTAGATAAAAAACAGTCACAAGTGACAAAAGATGTTATATAATGATTAAAAGGTTAATCTACCTGGAAGATAGAATAGTTACGAATTTCTATGCACTAAACACCAGGTCACCAAAAATAGAGCAAACATTGAAGAAACTGAGGGGAGAAATGGACAATAATACAAAAACGGTAGGAAACTTCCAATATTCCATTTTCATAACTGATAGAACATCCAGACAGAAAATCAATAAAAGAAGCAGAGGACTTGAACAACACGAAAGACCAAATAGACTGGACAGACATATACAGAATATTTTACCCAACAATAACAGAATACATATTTTCTCACATGTTCATGGAAGATTCTCCAAGAAAGAACATATATTAGGTGAAAAAAATATTTCTTAGCAAATTTAAGCATACTGAAATCATAGCAGGTAATTTTTATGGTGACAATGGAATGAAACTAGAAATCAATACCAGAAGGAAGACTAAAAACTAGTGAGCATGTGGAAATTAAACAACACACTCCTGTAACAACCATTGGCTCAAAGGAGAAATCAAAAGGGAAGTAAGAAAATACCACAAGACAAAAATTAAAACAAAGCATCAAATCCTATAGAATGCAATGAAAGGAGTACTATGAGGCAAATTTACAGGAAGAAATACCTACATTATGGTGCCGGCACTGTGGTGCAATAGGTTAATCCTCTGCCTGTGGTGCCGGCATCCCATATGGGCGCCGGTTCGAGACCCAGCTGCTCCTCTTCTGATCCAGCTCTCTGCTATGGCCTGGGAAAGCAGTAGAAGATGGCCCAAGTCCTTGGGCCCCTGCACCCGCGTGGGAGACCCAGAAGAAGCTCCTGGCTCCTGGCTTCGGATTTGCGTAGCCCTGGCCATTGTAGCCAATTGGAGAGTGAACTAATGGAAGGAAGACATTTTTCTCTGTCTCTTCCTCTCACTAGAGTAACTCTACCTCTCAAATAAATAAATAAAATCTTTAAAAAAGAGAAATGCCTACATTAATTAAATGAAAGAACTGAAATAAACCACTTAACTTTACAACTCACAGAACAAGAAAAAGAACAAACTAAGCCCAAAGTTTGCAAAATAAAGGCTATAACAATGATTAGAGCAGAAATAAACAAAATAGAAAAATTAAAAATAAGTCATGCTAAGGGTTCATTTTTTAAAAAAAGATCAACAAGATTAAGAAAAAAATTATACAATATTTAAATAAATAAAATGAAAAATGAAAAAAAAGAGACATTACAACAGTTTCAACAGAAGTAGAAATAAAAAGGATCCAATGATCAATTAAATACCAGGGAACTGGATAACCTGGAACAAAAGGATAACTTCCTTGAAACAAATAAACTACCAAACCTAAATCATGAATAAGTAGAAAATCTGAGCAGATTTATAACTAATTAAAAACATTGAATCAGTAATCAAAGACCTCCCAACAAATGAAAAGATTATGCACCATGACAAGTTGGGATTTATCTCTGTGATGAAAGGATGGTTCAACATATGCAAATTAAGTAATGTGATTAACAGAATAAAAGATAAAAGCAATCACAGATAGTTGCACAAAAGGTGTTTAAGAAAATTCAACACATCTTCATGATAAAATCTCCCAGGAAACTATGAATAGAAGGAAATTACCTCAACATAACAAAGGTCATAATGAAAAGCCCACGATAAACATACTGTGAAAAACATAACTACCACATGGTCCAGTAATTCCATTTCGGAGTACTTATCCAAGGAATTTAAACTCCTATGATCATTGCAACATTATTCATAATATAGATATGGAAACCATCTAATGTTCGTCAATGGATGAATGAATAAATAAAGGGTGCTATAGACATTGGATGGAATAGTAGTCATTCTTTAAACAGAAGGAAATCTTGCCACATGTGACAACATGGATGAAACTTGAAGACATTATGCTAAGTTAAATAAGCCAGTCACTGAGGGATTAATATTGCCTGAGTCATATATATGAGGTTTCAAAACTCAACAAATTCAGAGAAGCAGTTAAATAATGGTGGTTACCGGGGACTGGGTGTTAGGAAAAGAGTTGCAGATTGGTGCCTCCTCACACAGGTCACCAAAATGTTAGGAAAAGAGGCGCAGGAGAGGAGGGAATGTAAGAATTTACAGCCAGACTGAATTTATTCAGAGAAAATAAATCTGTGGATGTGGGTGACCAATTGCCCGCATGCACACTGATGGAACATGTGGCAGAAGGCCCCGACCCCCAGGGGCCGGGTATTTTTATATTTTAGGAGGGCTAAGACAAAAAAAATTTTTTTTAAAAATTAAAAAAGGAGGGCTAGGGATGGGGTTGGGGTAGGGGGCAGCAAGCAAAGGGGAATTCCTGGAACTGGTCTTTCAAGTGTTCCAAGCAACTGGTCTTTCAGGGGTGGGGGTGAGCATGAAGGCAATAGGGTGTGAGACCCAATTGAGTTTCAAGGGCGAGGAATACATTCCAAAGTTTATCTCTTTTGGGCAATGAGGGAGAATGGCTGAGGCTTATGTCCTTATTCCATCACTGGGGGAAAGCAAAAATGGAGTGTGGCTATTCAGTAGGTTTCAAGTGTCATTTATGCAGGATGAGTAACTTTAGACATATGCTCTACTTAAAACTTATTATACACATACATATTTCTTAAGAGAGTAGATCTCATAAAGGGTTCATAAAAGGGTTAAAATTATTTTTAAAAATATATGCCATAGGGGCTGGCACTGTGGCGTAGTGGGTAAAGCTGCCGCCTGTAGTGCTGTCATTCCAAATGGGTGCTGTTTCGAGTCCCAGCTGCTCCACTTCTGATCCAGCTCTGTGCTACAGCCTGGGAAATCAGCAGAAGATGGCCCAAGTCCTTGGCCCCTGCACAGACATGGGCGATCTGGAAGAAGCTCCTGGCTCCTGGCTTCTGATCAGCACAGCTACGGCCGTTGTGGCCAATTGGGAAGTGAACCAGTGGATGGAAGACCTCTCTCTCTCTCTCTCTCTCTCTCTCTCTCTCTGCCTCTCCTTCTATTTCTGTGTAACTCTGACTTTCAAATAAATAAAAAAAAACTTTTAAAAAATATGCCATATAGACCAATGGAACAGAATAGAAACCTCAGAAATCAATACACACATCTATAACCAACTAATCTTTGACAAATGAGCTAAAATCAATCCCTAGAGGAAGGACAGTCTTACCAACAAATGGTCCTGGGAAAATTGGATCTTTACATGCAGAACTATGACAAAAGATCCCCTCTCTTACATCTTATACAAAAATCAACTTAAAATGGATCAAGGATCTAAATCTATGCCCTGATACCATCAAATTACTAGAAGGGAACATTGGGGAAACTTCACAATATTGGCATAGGCAAAAATTTCTTGGAGAAGACCCCAGAAGCACTGGCAATCAAAGAAAAAATAGACAAATGGAATTATATCAAGTTAAGAAGTTTCTACATGGCAAAGGAAACACTCAACAAAGTGTAGAGGCAACTGACAGAATGGGAGAAAATATTTGGAAACTATGCAATTGATAAGAGATTAATATCTAGAATCTATAAAGAGCTCAAGAAACTCAACAACAACACAAACAATCCAGCTAAGAAATTGGAAAAGGACTTGAATAGGTATTTTTCAAAAGATGAAATTCAAATATCCAACAGACAGATGAAACAATGCTCAGGATCACTAGCCATCAGGGAAGTGCAAATAAAACTACAGTTATGTTTCACCTCACCCCAGTTAGAATGGCTTTCATACAGAAATTAACAAAGAACAAATGCTGGTGAAGATGTGGGGAAAATGTACCCTAACCCACTGTTGGTGGGAATGTAAACTGGTAAAGCCACTATGGAAGACAGTTTGGAGATACCTAAAAAATCTGAATATAGACCTAACATATGATCATTGGGATGAAATGAAATCAGCATATGAAAGATTTATCTATACCCTCCATGTTTATTGCAGCTCAATTCACAATAGCTAAGATGTAGAATCAAACAAGGTGTCCATCATTTGATGACTGGATAAGGAAAATGTGGTATATGTACACTATGGAATACTACTCGACCATAAAGAAGAATGAAATCCTGTCTTTTTGCCACAAAATGGATACAACTGGAAATCATTATATTAGTGAAATAAGCCAGTCTCAAAAAGACAAATATCGTATCTTTTCCTTATCTGTGATAACTAATAGAGTACAAAAAATTGTAATGTATATGAGCAAAATTGACGTATTGAGATTTGACTATTGCTTATAGCCCTAGTCGCTACTATTGAGGAACAGTGTCTTTTTCCTATTTGTTGAATTCTTTACTGAGTGGAGTGTCCAGTTTAGGGTTAGAGAATAAACTGAAAAGAGGTAGAATAGGGTGGGATTTGTCACTCTGCTCCTAAATCTGTATATATGAAATGTGTGAAATTTGTTCACCTTATATACATTAAAATTATTTTTAAAAAGATATTCAATGTAAAGAGTAAACAAAAGGGAGCAGTAGTGACTATGCTAATCTAAAATAGAATAGACATTAAGGCAAAAACTGCTATAAGCAGCAAAGAGGAATATTATATAATAACGAAAAGGTCATTTCCCCAAGAAGTAGAACAATTATAAATATATATTTGCCAAACATGAAATCTCTTAAATACATAAAATAGATATCTATAGAATTGAAGAGAGAAATAGATCAGCAATAATAGTGGGAGACTTCAATATCACGCTTTCAATGTGGATAAAATAATCATTCAGATCACTAAGAAAACAGAGGACTTAAACATACTGTAGGCCAATTGGACCTAACAGACAAATGAGGAACACTTGGTCAACAATAACAGAATTCACATTTTTCTCATTTGTTCATAGAACATTTTCCAGGATAGACCATATGGTAAGTCATAAAACAAGAGTTAATAAATATAAAAATATTGAAATCATATTAAGTATCATTTCTGACCACAATAGAATAAAACTAGAAATCATTAGCAGAAGGAAAATTCACAAGTATGTGGGAATTAAGCAACTCACTCATAAGCGACAAGTGGATCAAAGAAGAAATCACAAGGAAATTAGAAAATATCTAGAGACAAATGAAGATAGAGTATACAAAAACTTTTGGGATACAGCAAAAGTACCAGAGAGAAAAACTTATAGCTATAATCACCTATAATAAAAAAGAAGAAATATATCACCAGGCAATTGAAGAAAATCTGCTACATGTAGAAAAGAGATCAAAATAAGCAAACGGGAAAGTAGGACCCCCCCAAAGACTCCAATCATCATATGACATTCTGAAAATGGCAAAACTACGGAGACAGCAAAGATATGTTTCCCACAGCACCTTCCTTGGAGGGGTGTGAGGGGAAGGTCAGTCCTAAGGAGCTCTGGAATGTCTTCAAGCTCATTCTTCCATTATCTTGAGAAATTGGACCTGGTTTCCCTTTTGATAGTGCCAATCCATACTAATATTTTTATCAAATGGCCACACTCTTGTTCTGTCTAGACTTTCTCATTTTCTTTTTTCAATATGGATAGGTTGAGAATTTTCCAAATTTTTAAGTTTTGCTTTCCTTTTGATTAGCAATTTCTTTCTTAAATCATTTTTCTCCTTCTACCGTTTCACTATAGCCAGTAAAAAAACCCAGCCTGCTCTTTAAACAATTTGCTGAGAAATAGCTTGAGTTATTCATAAAAAATAGAATGGTTGTTACCAGGAGCTAGAGAAAGGTGATTGGTAATGTTGGGCAAAATTTTAGTTAGACAGATGGAATAAGTTTATACTTACGTTGCATACTCACAAATTATTAAAAGATGGATTTTACGTGATCTCATTGAAAAAGAAATGTGAAGTAATACCTACGGTAATAACTCCATTTAACCATCCTACAATGTATACATATTTCTTTTCTTTTTTTAAAGATTTATTTATTTGAAAGTCAGAGTTACACAGAGAGAGGAGTCAGAAAGAGAGAGAGAGAGAGAGAGAGAGAGAGAGAGAGAGAGAGAGAAAGGTCTCCCATCCGATGGTTCACTCCCCAACTGGCTGCAATGACTAGAGCTGTGCCGATCCAAAGCTGGGAGCCAGGAGCTTCTTCCAGGTCTCCCACATGCGTGCAGGGGCCCAAGGACTTGGGCCATCTTCTACTGCTTTCCCAGGCCATAGCAGAGAACTGGATCAGAAGTGGAGCAGCTGGGCTGGGACTCGAACCAGCAACCATATGGGATGCCGGGCTTCAGTGTATACATATTTCAAAGAATCATATTTGCACCACAAATGTTTCTATTTTTGTCAATTAAAAAAAGATATAGCTTCCACTAAATATCCACTTTGATTGCTTACAAGATCTACCTTCCAGGGCCGGCATTGTGGTTAAGCCACTCCATTCCAGCTCCCTGCTAATGTTCTTGAGAAAGCACAGGAAGATGGCCTGAGTGCTTGGGCCATTGCTACCCACATGGGAGACCTAGATGGAGGTGCAGGCTCCTGGCTTCAGCCTGGCTGAGTCCTGGCCATTACAGCCATCTGGGGAGTGAATCAGTGATGGGAGATCTCTTTCTCTCCCTGTAACTCTTTCAGATACATTTTTTTTCAAATTTTTTTTTCTTAAAAAGGTCTACCTTCTTCAAAACTCTAAGACATGAACATTTTAAAATGATTATATCAAGGTAATTAACATATCTATCATTCATACATTTATCATTTTTCTTTTTTCTTTCTTTCTTTTTTTTTTTTTTTGACAGGCAGAGTGGACAGTGAGAGAGAGAGAGACAGAGACAGGTCTTCCTTTTCCATTGTTTCACCCCCCCAATGGCCGCTGCGGCCAGCGCACCGCGCTAATCCGAAGCCAGGAGCCAGGTGCTTCTCCTGGTCTCCCATGCGGGTGCAGGGCCCAAGCACTTGGGCCATCCTCCACTGCCTTCCCGGGCCATAGCAGACAGCTGGCCTAGAAGAGGGGCAACCAGGACAGAATCCGGCGCCCCAACCGGGACTAGAACCCGGTGTGCTGGCGCCGCAGGCAGAGAATTAGCCTATTGAGCCGCGGCGCCAGCCACACTTATCATTTTTAAAGTTTAACTTATTTGAGACAGACAGAGGGCTTCCATTTGCTGGTTCTGTACCCAATTACCCTTAACAGCTTTGGGCTGGGGGCTGAGCCCATGAGCTGGGAACACAATCTAGGGGGTGTCCCATGTGGGTGACGGGGACTCAGTTACTTAGCCATCACTATTGCCTCCCAAGTCTGCAATAACAGTAAGCTGAAATCAGGAGCTGCTCGGAGCCAGGTATTAAACCCAAGTTCTGCTATAGGGAACATTGGTGTCTTAACTGCTTGACCAAATGCCTGCCTCGTTTATCATTTTATGGTGAGAATACTTATAATCTATTCTTTTAGCAATTTTGAAACATTATTATTAACTATGATAATCATGTTGTGAACTAGATCTCCAAAACTTACTCCTCTTGTCTAACTAAAATTTTTTGTGTCCTTTGGTCTACATCTCTTCATTCCCCTTTGCCACCTCTTTACCCAATAGTAACCACTATTCTGCTCTCTACTTCTTTTAAGATTTTATTTATTTATTTGAAAAGTAGAGTTACAGACGAGAGAAGGAGAGACAAAGAGAAATGTCTTCCATCTGCTGGTTCACTCCTCAAATGGCTGCAACAGCAGGAGCTGAGCCAATCCAAAGCCAGGAGTCAGGAGCTTCCTCCGGGTCTCCCATGAGGGTGCAGGGGCCCGTGGACTCAGGCCATCTTCTACTGCTTTGCCAGGCCCTAGCAGAGAGCTGGATCAGAACTGGAACAGCCGGGACACAGACTGGTGCAAGCAGAGGCTTAGCCTACTATGCCACAGTGCCGCTCCGCGCACCCCCCCCCCCCCCCCGCCCGCCATCTGCTCTCTACTTCTGTAAGTTTGACTTTTTCAGATACCTTATATAAATGAGATCATGCAGTATTTGACTTTCTATGCCTGGCTTATTTCACTTAGCATATTGCCTTCCAAGTTTATCTGGGTTGTTGTAAATGACAGACTTTCTTTCTTAAGGCTGAATAGCTTCCATTGTGTAAATACACCATATTACCTTCACCCATTCATCCATTGATGGACACTTAAGTTGATTCCATCTTGGCTATTATGAATAGTGCTGCAATAAACACAGGAGATCAGATATCTCTTTAACATACAGACTTTGGATATATACACAGTGGTGGATTGCTAGGTCATATAGCACTTCTATTTTCAATTTTGGGGGAATCTCATGACTTCCATAACAGCTGTACTAAGTTACATTCCCACCAGAAGTGTTTAAGTGTTCCCTTTTTTCCACATCCTTCTCAAAATGTGTTGTTTTGTCTTTCTGGTGATAACTATTGTAAGGATTGTGAGATGATAACTCATTGTGGTTTTATTTTTTTATTTTTTTTTTTCAGAGTCTATTGATTATTTTTTTTCTTTTTTTTTAACTTTTATTTAATGAATATAAATTTCCAGTGTACAGCTTATGGATTACAATGGCTTCCCCCTCCCATAACTTCCCTCCCACCCACAACCCTCCCCTCTCCCGCTCCCTCTCCCCTTCTATTCACATCAAGATTCATTTTCAATTCTCTTTATATACAGAAGATCAATTTAGTATAAAGGTTTCAACAGTTTGCACCCACATAGAAACACAAACTGAAACATACTGTTTGAGTACTAGTTATAGCATTAAATCACAATGTACAGCACATTAAGGACAGAGATCCCACATGAGGAGCAACTGCACAGTGGCTCTTGTTGTTGACCCAACAAATTGACACTCTAGTTTATGGCGCCAATAACCACCCTAGGCTGTCGTCATGAGTTGCCAAGGCTATGGAAGCCTTCCAAGTTTGCCAACTCTGATCATATTTAGACAAGGTCATAAAAGACAGAGTGAGGATAGTAACCAATGATCCTAAGAGTGGCATTTACCAGGTTTGAACAATTATACAGCATAGGGGGAAGAGGACCATCAGTACACACAGGTTGGGAGTAGAGCCATTGGTGGTAGAGGTTATGATTACAAAGGAATGAGGCCCAAGTGCGCTAGACAGGGTCTAGAACAAAGGACAGAGTCATTATTAGAGGAGCTAAGAAAGGTGCTGTCTAAGCTACAATTAAGTTTTCTGATAGAGAGGCAAATAGAACCTGATAGAAGGGGCTTGATAATAATCTGTTGGGCTTTAGGCCTTGTAAGTTAAGAGGCCCAGACCTATCTATCTCCTCACATGGGGTATATCCTAAGGGAGGTGTGAACCTCCTAGGGGAAGGCACTCTGTTGACTTTCATTACTTGGCTGGCCTGGGAGGAGAGCTGGCCAGGTAAAGGCAGGTGGCATCTCTAACAAGAAATTTACAGTTCTGCCTGCAATGTTGCTGACCCTACTTGACCATCCCCTCAGCTGCAGTGGTCACTTTGGAAGTTGGGCTGAGTGAAGGGCTTTTCAGCTTAGAGCCAATAAGATCTGTGGCTCTGACCTGGGCATCCTTCGACTCTCATTGTGGTTTTAACATACATTTCCCTGATGATTAGAAATCTGCTGGTCATTTGTGTGTCTGTTGAGAAATGTCTAGTCAGGTTCTCTTCCCATTTTTTTTAGAAATTGGTTTTTTTTTTTTTTTTGGTTTGTTTGTTTTATTACATTGAGTTGAGTTCCTTGTGTATTTTGGGTATTAATTGTTTATCAAATATATGGTGTGCAAATAGTCTCTCTCAGTCCATAGGTTGGCTCCTCACTCTGCTAATTATTTCTCTTGTTGTGTAGGAGCTTTTTAGTTTGATGCAATCCTACATGTCTGTGTTTGCTTTTGTCACCCGTTCTTTCAAGGTCACATCCAAAAACTCATTGCTGAAAGCAACGTCATGGAGATTTTCTGTTATGTTTTCTCTCAGTAATTTTATTATTTCAGGTCTTACATTTAAATGCTTAGTCCCCTTTGAGCTGACGTTTGTATACGATGTGAGATAAGGATGCGATTTGTCTTTCTGCATGTGGACATCCAACACCATTTATTGAAAGGAATATCCTTTTCACATTGTATGCTTTTGGCACCTTGAGGAAAAAGCAGTTGTCCCAACATGATGTTCATGTCTGGGATCTCCTCTGTTCTGTTCCAGTTTTTATGCTAGATTTTCTGTTCTATTTTTTACGCTAGTATCATGCTGTTTTGATTAGCATAGAATTGCAGTGTATTCTGAAATCAGGTAGTATAATGCTTCCAGCATTGTTCGTTTTGTTTTCAATTCAGCCAATTTCCTTTTCACATAACAAGAATGACCCTTCCTCCAATCTCCAATAACAAGTTCCTCATTCCTGTCTGGGACTTCACCAGATTGGCCTTTACTACCCCCATTTCGACCACTATTCTGTTCCTGACCTCACCAGAATCTCTTAATGGCCCCCTCATGGTCATTAAGGATTTCGCTAGTATGCACCACGAAAGTCTTCCAACCTGTCCCCATTACCCTGTTCCAATGCTGCTCGTACATTTTTAGGTGTTTGTTACAGCGACATTTCCCCCCACCCCCACACCCAGCACCAATGACCTATCTTAGTATGCTTGAGCCGTAATATATAACAAAATGCTATAAACTGGGTATCTTATAAACAAGAAAAATTTATTTCTCACAGTCTGGAAGCTAGGAAGTCTAAGCTCAGGACATCAGAGAATTAGGTATCTGGTGAGAGCCTACCTTCTGGTTCACAGATGCACATTCTAGCTGTGTCTTTTTTTAAAAAAAAAAAACTTATGTATTTATTTGAAAGTCAGAGTTACACAGTGAGAGGAGAGGTAGAGAGAGAGAGAGAGAGAGAGAGAGAGAGAGAGAGAGAGAGGTCTTCCATCCGCTGGTTCACTCCCCAGATGGCTGCAACAGAGCTGCGCTGATCTGAAGCCAGACGCAGGAGCTCCTTTCAGGTCTCCCATGAGGGTGCAGGGACCCAAGGACTTGGGCCATCTTCCTCTGCTTTCCCAGGTCATAGCAGAGAGCTGGATCAGAAGTGGAGCAGCCGGGACTCAAACCGGCGCCCATATGGGATGCCAGCACTACAGGAGATGGCTTTACCCACTACACCACAGCACCAGCCCCTAAAATAAACCTTTAAAAGCTAAAATGTCTATAGTTGTGAGCTATAGTCTCCTTGCTGTGCTGTAAAGCATTAGAACATATTCCCCTATGTAACTATATTTTTCTGTTATTCAACTTCCCTCTGTCTTGCTTGTGCTTGCCCCTTTCCAACTTCTAATGACCACTATTCTGTCTACTTTCATTAAATAAACTTTTAGCTTCCACATATGAGAGAGACCATGCAGTATTTGTCTTTCTGTGCATGGCTTATTTCGCTTAGCAGTGTCTTCCAATCCCATCCATGTTGCTTCAATGACATGATTCCATTCATCTTTATGGTTGGATAACATTCCATTGTATATATATATGGACACCTCAGTTGATTCCATATCTTTTTACAGTCAGCATATAATTGTTGAACAACTTATTGTTTTACAGTATTGTAATGTGATCCATGTGTGCGATGTGTAATGATCAAATCAAGGTAAGTAGCATTTCCATCTCCTCAAATAATCTCATTTCAAATTCTTCCCCTCAAATTCTTTTCTAAGGTAGAATTAGTTGTTGTCGAATCTAGTTGCCCTATTCTACATAACATTGGAACTCTACCCCCTCAACTTTGCTTTGCCAGCCATTATCTATCCTTTCACTAGTCGCCCTTCTTACTCCTCTTTCTAGCCTCCACTGACTTCTAGTCTACTCTCTGTGTATGCTTAAATTTTTAACCCCCCAAACTGAGTGAGAATCTACTCTATCTTTCTGTGTCTGGCTGATTTTACTTAACATGAAATCCTCTAGTTCCATCCATGTTACTGCAAATTATGGGAGAGCCACATATCTCACATTTACTTTATCCATCCACTGGTTGATCTCATGTCTTGGCTATTGTAAATAGTGTTGTGATAAACACAACTGTGCAGGTACCTCTTTGATATACTGATTTCATTTCCTTTGGATGGTCTACCTAATAGTGGGATAGATGGATCCTATGGTAGTTCTAATTTAAGTTTTTTGAGGAAACTCTATACTGTTTTCCATACGGTTGTACTAATTTACACTCTCCCCAGCAGTGTATGTAAGTTCCTCTTTCTCCTCATCCTTGCCAGCATTTGTTTGTTTGACTTTTTGATGATAGGAAATTTAAGGTGAGGTGATATTTCTTTGTAGTTTTACTGAAGATTAGTAATGTTGAGCATTTTTTTCAGATGCTATTGGCTTCCTGAATCTGAGTATTCATATATTTCAGCAATTCTAAAATATTCTCAACCATTACATTTTATTTTATTATTTTTTTTAAAAAGACACATTTATTCAGGGTCATGATCAGACTATTACATTTAGCAATCAACAGCATGGGTGCAAAAGAAAAAAAAAAGAAAAAACTACATTAAAACCCTTTGTTGGGATGCTTTACACTTTCCACAGAACAGAAACTAAAATAACCTGTTATACAATTAGTCACAAATACAGTCCTCGAGTTTTTTTGCCCATACACATGAGTATTGTCTAAAACATGTCTTCTTTGTAGCAGCCAGGCCCTGCCACCACTGTGCTTGGCTGAGTTCACAAATCTGTTGTAACCTGGAGCCTCCCTGTCACTTCTCTGGCTCTCCTCTCCTGCTAAGCTTTGTTTCCTGGTAGTCATTAAAACCTTCTGCCACTGCCATAGCTGCTGCTGCTGCTAGAACCGCCATAGCCACCTTGATTTCGTGGTTTGGCAAAATATTGGCCGCCACCACCATAGGGGCCAGAGCTTCTGCCTCCAAAATTTCCTCCCTTCATGGGTCCAAAATTTGAAGATTGATTGTTGTAATTGCCAAAATCATTGTAGCCTCCGCTGCCTCCAAAATTGCTTCCGTCATTACCAAATCCATTGTAACCATCCCCACTGCCACCATAACCACCACCGCCGCGGCTGCCGCCAAAGCCACCTCTCGGGGTGGACGAAGCGCTGGCCATCTCCTGCTTCGACAGGGCCTTCCTCACTTCACAGTTGTGGCCGTTCACAGTGTGGTATTTCTGAATGACAATCTTATCCACGGAGTCATGGTCGTCGAAGGTCACGAAAGCAAAGCCCCTCTTCTTGCCACTGCCTCGGTCAGTCATGATCTCAATCACCTCGATTTTCCCGTACTGCTCAAAGTAATCTCGGAGGTGATGCTCTTCAGTGTCTTCTTTAATGCCACCCACGAAGATCTTTTTCACAGTGAGGTGGGCGCATGGTCTTTGGGAATCTTCTCTCGACACAGCCCTCTTTGGTTCCACAACTCTTCCATCCACTTTGTGTGGCCTTGCATTCATGGCCGCATCCACCTCCTCCACGGTGGCGTAGGTGACAAACCCAAAGCCCCTGGAGCGCTTGGTGTTCGGGTCTCTCATTACCACGCAGTCCGTGAGCGTGCCCCATTGCTCAAAATGGCTCCTCAGGCTCTCATCGGTCGTCTCAAAGCTCAGTCCTCCAATAAAGAGCTTCCGCAGCTGCTCGGGCTCCTTCGGGGACTCTGACTTCGACATGACATGACGGCGGTGGGAAGAGAGAACTCGACGATGCTTCCTCGGCGGTGTCCGCAGGCAGAAAGGTCAACCATTGCATTTTAAAGGCGGGCACTGTGGTATAGTGGGTAAAGCCACCGCCTGCAGTGCTGGCATCCTACATGGCTGCCGGTTCAAGTCCTGGCTCCTCCATTTCTGATCCAGTTCTCTGCTATGGCCTGGGAAAGCAGTAGAAGATGGCCCAAGTCCTTGGGACCCTGCACCCATGCGGGAGACTCAGAGGAAGCTCCTGGCTCCTGACTTCAGATCGGCTCAGCTCCGGCCTTTACCACCATCTGGTGAGTGAATCAGTAGATGGAAGACCTCTCTCTCTCTCTCTCCCTCTCCCTCTCCCTCTCCCTCTCCCTCTCCCTCTCCCTCTCCCTCTCTCTCTCTTCCCCTTTCTCTGCCTTTCTGTAACTCTGCCTTTCAAATAAATAAATAAATAAATCTTCAAGTATTCTGTCTACACTTCTGTCTTGGAATATACAGGGAAATCTCCTTCATAGTCTCCATCTTTATTCCCTTTCTGCTGTATTCTAAATAATTTTATCAGATCTGTCTTCTACATCATCACATCTCCCTTCAGCTTGTTTTTAAGATTTATTTATTTGAACGTCGGAGTTACACAGAGAGAGAAGGAGAGGCAGAGAGAGAGAGAGAGGGAGAGAGGTCTTTCATCCACTGGTTCACTCCCCAATTGACTGCAACGGCCAGAGCTGTGCCGATCCGAAGCCAGGAGCCAGGAACTTCTTTCAGGTCTCCCACGTGGGTGCAGGGGCCCAAGGACTTGGGCCATCTTCCACTGCTGTCCCAGGCCACAGCAGAGAGCTGGATCAGAAATGAAGCAGCTGGGACTCAAACCAGCGCCCATATGGGATGTCAGCAGTGCAAACAGCGGCTTTACCCACTACGTCATAGCACCGGCCCCTCCCTTCAGCTTAGTGTTCTGTTTAACTTGTATAGTTAATCTTATCAATGGCTATATTTTTCTTTTTATTTATTTATTTATTTTTATTTTTATTTTTTTAACTTTTATTTAATGAATGTAAATTTCGAAAGTACAGCTTATGGATTACAATGGCTTCCCCCCAAAAAAAACTCCCTCCCACCTGCAACCCTCCCCTTTCCCGCTCCCTCTCCCCTTCCATTCACATCAAGATTCATTTTCAATTCTCTTTATATACAGAAGATCAGTTTAGTATATATTAAGTAAAGATTTCAACAGTTTGCCCCCACATAGCAACACAAAGTGAAAAAATACTGTTGGAGTACTAGCTATAGCATTAAATAACAGTGTACAGCACATTAAAGACAGAGATCCTACATGATATTTTTTAAAAATCAATTAATTTTCTATGCAATTTCCAATTTAACACCAGGTTTTTTTTTTTCATTTCAATTATCTTTATATACAGAAGATCAATTCAGTATATGCTAAGTAAAGATCTCATCAGTTGCACCCACACAGAAACACAAAGTGTAAAAATACTGTTTCAGTACTAGTTATAGCATTACTTCACATTGGACAACACATTAAGGACAGATCCCACATGGGATGTAAGTACACAGTGACTTCTGTTGCTGACTTAACAATTTGACACTCCTGTTCATGGCGTCAGTAATCTCCCTAGGCTCTAGTCATGAGTTGCCAGGGCTATGGAAGCCTTTAGAGTTTGCTGACTTTGATCTTATTCCGATAGGGTCATAGTCAAAGTGGAAGTTCTCTCCTCCCTTCAGAGAAAGGCACCTCCTTCTTTGATGGCCCCGTTCTTTCCACTGGGATCTCACTCGCAGAGATCTTTCAGTTAGGGTTTTTTTTTTTTTTTTTTTTTTTTTGCCAGAGTGTCTTGGCTTTCCATGAAATGGCTATATTTTTCAATTCTGTAAGTTTTCTCTTTTTACAGCCATTTAAAAAATACTTTGCACATCTTCTTTTATGTCTCTTAGTTTAACTTACTGTTTCTTAATGTCTATATGATAATTCTGTTAGCCGAAATTCCTAGGGATCTAATTATGCTTTTTTCCCTTTCTGCTGTTTCTTCTTCATAGGAGATTGTTTCTTCCTGTGTTTTATGAGAATGGAATTTGAGCTCCTATTTGATAGGGCCTTGTGGGAGTCCTGTGGAGAATGTGCCTTCAGAAAAGTTCTGGCTTTGATTCTGCCAGGCAGCTACAGCCTCGAATCTCACCAGTCTGGGAGCGTATTTAATGTTAATCTACCAGACTGAAGGATCCTAGGTGATGAATGTGGAGTAAATCCCAACCAAAAATCATCATGGGAGTTGCCAACTCCTTACCAACACTGTTTCTCATCCTCGCTGGTCATTAAAACTCAGATACTGCTAGCAAAACTAGTAACTTACTTCAGAGAGGCCATGGTGTCTCATTATGTGCTTGTAGCATTGTGTTCCGATTTCCTCTTCACTCTTGGCCTTTGTGACTTCCTTTAATTTTTTTTTACTTCACGTTTAAAAGAAATCTTGGTCTACTTCTTTGATCATTTAATATGTCTACAAATTTGACAGCACGTGGAAAGGGAAAGTATGGAATAATCAGGAGATCTAGTCATCTACACTTATAAACACAGTTATTCTTGTTTTTCCTTTTTTATTTTCAACTATTTGAAAAGAAGAGAGAGAATGAGAGGGAGAGAGAGAGGGAGAGGGAGGGGGAGGGGAAGGGGGAGGGAGAGGGAGAGAGAGAGAATCTTTCATCTGCTGGGTCACTCCCCCAGATGGCCACAACAGCCAGGGCTGGATCAGGTCAAAGCCAGGAGCCTGGAACTCCATCTGGGTCTCGCACATGGGTGGCAGGGGCCCAAGTACTTGGACCATCATCTGCTGCTTCCCAGGATTCTTTGGCAGGAAGTTGGATTCAAACCAGCACTAATCCTAACTGATGGCTTAACCCACTACACCACACTGCCTATCCTGACACAGTTATCCTTTAAGCTCTTTGATCATAATTTTTACCCCTTCATCTTTCTTCACCCATAGCTAATATGTATTCAACTGAGAGTGTAACCTTTCTCTTCTCTTTGCCCTTCTCATTCTTCAGGTCTGATTTCAGACGTCAGTTCCTCCAGGAAAGGCCTTGAGACCATCATTGTCATGTGTGTGCTCCTACAGCTCCTCTACTTCTCCCACAGTGCCACCATCACACTGTTTCCTCTTGGCATGCCTACCTTTCTTTCTAGCCTAGGGAAATCTATATGTTGGCTCGTGACTCTTTATTCAGTGTCTCCCCCAGTAACTACCACCTACTTATTGCTCAATAAATATTTTTGAGTACATGAATTTTCCTTCAGCCACCCCAGCTTTAAGAACTTAGGGATAGGGGCCGGTGCTGTGGCACAGCGGGTTAACGCCCTGGCCTGAAGCACCGGCATCCTATATGGGCTCCAGTTCTAGTCCTGGCTGCTCCTCTTCCCATCCAGCTCTCTGCTATGGCCTGGGAAAGCAGTGGAAGATGGCCCAAGTCCTTGGGCTCCTGCACCCACGTGGGAGACCTGGAGGGTCTCCTGGCTCCTGGCTTCAGATAGGCGCAGCTGTGGCCATTGCGGCCATCTGGGGAGTGAACCAGTGGATGGAAGACCTTTCTCTCTGTCTCTCCCTCTCTCTGTAACTCTGTCTTTCAAATAAATAAAATAAATCTTAAAAAAAAGAAGAACTTAGGGATATGCCTAAACTATCTGCTTCACTTCATCTCACCACATCAACTTTGTTCTGCTTATAGGGGATAGGATTCCCTCAAACAATTGTCCAAACCCTATGGGAGCCTCTAGTGGATTGTGCATCCATTGCATTCATCCAGACTCCATGATAAATTTACCACGGCCAGTGGCCTCTAACATTTGGCCATTCCCGACCTCATTGCATGTGTGCAATGTGTAATGATCAAATCAAGGTAATTAGCCATTCCATCTCCTCAAAAATTCTCATTTCATGCTCTTCCCCTCAAATTCTTTTCTTTTTTTTAAGATTTATTTTATTTATTTGAAAGGCAGAGTTACAGAGAGAGAGGGAGAGAGAGAGAGAGAGACAGAGACAGAGACAGAGAAACAGATCCTCCATTTGCTGGTTCATTCCCCAAATGGCCACAACGACCAGGGCTGGGTCAAGCTGAAGCCGGGAGCCTGGATCTTCTTCCAAGTCTCCCACGTGGGTGCAGGGACCCAAGCACTTGCACTATCTTCCGCTGCTTTCTAAGGCACATTAGAAGGGAGCTGGATTAGAAATGGAGCAGCAAAGCAGCCAGGACTCGACCTGGCGCCCATATGGGATACTGGCACTGCAGGCTGGGGCTTTAACCTGCTGTGCCACAGCGCCAGCCCCTCAAATTCTTTTCTACAGTAGAATTGGTTGTTACAGACTGTACCTAAGGAGCAACTGTACATTGCTCCTTATAGTCCCAGACACACAGTTCCTGTGCTGCTCAAAAACCGTTGGTTGGCCCTACTTGCTCAGAGGTCTCTTCACCCTCACTAAGACCAGCGATTCCAATTTAACTGCAGTGTTTCTCATACGCATTCCATAGCCATTGAGAAGAGCAGTTTAAAATATTCTGGCATTTTCTTTTCCAACACAGAGGCCAAATTGTATAGGGAGAGTTTGTGGCTCAACTTAGAATTGCATAGTCAAGGCGTGAGGTGACACACGTGATAGTTCCTTTCCAGCTTTCCCCAGAGTTTTTTAAATTCAGTTTAATTACTTCCTTCACAACATACCAAGGAATTTCTGGTATTTCAAAGTATTTTAGAGAAAACCAGGAACAGATCTAGTTCATATTAACCATCCCTGGAAATTCATAGAGCTGCACTAAGCGTCCAGAGCTAGCTAACAAAGTTCAAATTCTGCAAAGTACATCCTTCTCGCCCCCAGCTCTAGGAGAGACTGGTTTTGTTTTTTAATAAATATTTATTTTTTTGAGACGCAGAGTTATGGGTGGGGGAGAAGAGAGAGAGAGAGATCTGTCATCCGCTGGTTCACTCCCCAAATGGCTGCAACAGCTGGAGCTGGGCCAATATGAAGCCAGGAGCCAGGACCTCTTCCAGGTGTCCCATGTGGGTGGTAGGGCCCCAAGTACTGGAGCCATCTTCCACTGCTTTCCCAAGACATGAGCAGAGAGTTGGATCAGAAGTGGAGCAGACGGAACATGAATCAGCGCCCATGTAGGATGCTGGTGCCACAGATGGAGGCTTAACCTACTATGCTACAGGCGCCAGCTCCAAAATTGGGGTTTCTGAGGAGAGAGTTGGGTGTTTTAGGACAGAGTACATCCTCTGTAAGTCCTGGGCTTACATTCAGTAGCAGAAAAGAAAATACACTTTAAGTCAAGGAGAAGTCGGAGTCTACTTAGACTGGATTAGCCTTTTACAAATTTTTCAGTAGTGTGTGTTTTTTTCAAATATCTGAAAATTAGGCAGTTATTTTTATGAAGGTGATGAGTAACTGTAGACTCAGCATGAGACGTCACCAAGAGGTGGAGAAGGTACAATTGTGTAGCATACTTAAAGGTGAAAGTGGGAGAAATGTAAAGAGATTTTACACTGTGGCCCTCTGAGCTCCTCTGATTCAAGAACCAGTTAGAGGTGCAAATTACCTGGAATCTTTTGCAATCATTTCTTCATTATGAATAGCTAGAGGGAACATATGTGAACCACAGCATTCTTGCAATAAGTTCCTTTTGTATTTGAATTAGCCAAGGACAAGTTTTGTTAATTGAACTCAAGAACCTTGAATCATCACAGCATTTTAATAATCCCTTCTTTCTGTCTCTCTTGAGACCCCACAGCATCTTAGCATTTCCTGTAATTGGATTGCTCATGGACTTGACAGTTTCTTGTATTTGGTGAACAAAGTTTTATTTTTTCTTTCCTTCCTTCCTACCTTCCTTCTTTCCTTCGTTCCTTTCTCTCTCTCTCTCTCTCTCTCTCTCTCTCTCTCTCTCTCTTCCTTCCTTCCTTCCTCTCTCTCTCTTTCTTCTTTTCTTCTTCTTCTTCTTCTTCTGACTTCAGGAAGTTCAAGGTTGGTTTCTATCACTTTGCAATGAAATAATTCTGACTAATCATTAGTGAGGGTGAAGCTCCAGCTCTGGCAGGCCAGCAAACAAGAGGAGAGAACACAAGATTCCTAGCTAATCCAGAAGCATGTCCAGCTTATCTAATATCCGTTGCATCAACTCCTTTGAAGTTTCCCACACTCAGCAAGTGGCTGTCCGGGGGCTCTCAGGCCTTCAGCCTCAGATCATCAGCTGAAATTCAGCCTCCCTGGTTCCCAGAGGCTTCTGGCCTCTCTATACTGAATCATTGCTCTCAGCTTCTGTCTCTCCAGTGTGCAGATGGCCATTGTGGAGCTCTTCAACTTCTGTGAATGTGTGAGCCAATTTCCTAATAAATTCACACACACACACACACACACACAGTCATTAGAAATGTCATGATACAGAGTGGGGGCATTGTGGCACAGTGTAGGTTAAGTTTCCTTTTGGGACACCTCCTTTTGACACACCTGTATCAGAGTGTGGACTCAAGTCCCAGATACTCCATTTCTGATCCAGCTTCCTGCTAATGCACCCTGGGAGGCAGCAGATGATGGCTCCAGTACTTGGGTCCCTGTCTCTGACCTGGGAGACCTGGATCAATATCTGGGCTCTCGTTTCATGCTCTGGCCCATGCCTGGGTGTTATGCACATTTGGGAAGTGAACCAGTAGATGAAAGATGTCCCCCACCCCACCTCTCTCTCTGCCTTTCAAGTAGGTAAATAAAACAAGAAATAAACATTTTTAAAAGGAGTATGATAAATGCAGTTGATGTTGTGGCATACCAAGCCAAGCCACCTGTGATGTTGGCATCCCCTATGAGTGCCAATTCAAGTCCCAGCTGCTCCAATTCCAATCCAGCTCCTGCTAATATGGCTGGGAAAGCAATGGAAGAGGGCTTGAAGGCTTGGAACCCTACCATCCACATGGGAGACCCAGATGAACTTCCAGGCTTCTAGCTTTGATTGTTACAGACATTTGGTTAGCGAATCAGCAGATGGATGATCTCTCTCTCTCTCTCTTTCTCCCCCTCTCTCTGTAACTATGCCTTTCATGTAAATAAAAATCAATAAATCTGTTTTTAAAAGATCATAATAAATGTATATTACAAAAAATGGTATGCATGGGTTTCAAACTTTTTTGTGACAAACATCTTTCAAATCCACTTTCTATTAACATTTAGAATATTTTCATTTGAAAGGCAGAACGACAGCAAGTGCTGGAGAGCTGGAGAGAGAGAGAGAGAGAGAGAGAGAGAGAGAGAGAGAAATGTTGCACTTACTGGTTCACTCTTCAGATGCCTGTGGCAGCTGTGACTAGGCCAGGCAGGAGCCAGGAACTATGAACTCCATCCAGGAACCCAAGTACTTGCACCATTGTTTGCTACCTCCCAGGTACATTAATAAGGAGCTGGATTGAAAGCATGGAAAAACCGGGACTCCACTAGAGGATATGGGCATCCAAAGCAGCAGCTAAACCTGCTGACAACAATGCCTGCCCCTCCGAGAAGTTTTTGAAGTACCCTTGAGGGTGTACATGGGCAGACAGGTAGATACACACAGACACACATACATGACAACACACATAAATATAAAAACATTCCTGGTTCTGCTTCTCTCGAGAACCCCAAACAATACACCACCCTTCAGCCAATCAATACGTAAGATGATTGAAATTACCATCACTTATTTAGATCAGGCCTTGAAGCCAAGGTGTACCTGTGAAATGATCTGAGTAGGAAAGGTGGGGCAGGAAATGGTTGCTGAGTAGGCCAAGCACAGAGGCTGCCCAGAAGATAAGAGGAGATGTAAATGACCCTGTTGGTTATGTGGCTCTAGAGAATGGAAGAGAAGTCTGGACTGCAAATCGATGTTATTCTCTCAGCTGCCAAGGAAAAACTTGATGGCAAAAGGTGGAATCTGCAAATTCCCTTTCTCCATTGGCTCATAAAGGAAAAGTGGGGCAGGCCAGCACACAGCACAGCAAATCACAACAAAACAAGGCAGGGGGCCGGCATTGTGCCCAGTAAAGACACAGCCCACAATGCTGGCATCTCATATGGGCGCCGGTTCGAGACCCGGCTGCTCCATTTCTGATGCTGCTCTCTGCTATGGCCTGGGAAAGCAGTAGAAGATGACCCAAGTCCTTAGGCCCCTACACCCACATGGGAGACCGGGAAGAGGCTCCTGGCTCCTTGCTCCTGGCTCCTTGCTTTGGATCTGCCCAGCTCTGCCTCTTGTAGTCATTTGGGAAGTAAACCAGTGGATAGAAGGCCGCCCTCTCTCTCTTTGCCTCTGCCTCTAGTAACTCTGCCTTTCAAATAAATAAATGAATCTTTAAAAAAAATAACAAGGCAGGAGCCCCTCAGGCCACAAGTTTGAAAAGTGGTGGTGCCCAGACCCTCCAAGTCAAGATTCAGCCTCACCAGCACGACCTGCCGCAGCTCCGTAATGCGAAAGCTGCCGTGACTTGGACAGCTACACACACGTGTTACAGCTCAGCCCGGAGAAGGGGGCAAGAGGTCTCGGTTCAGGAGCGTGTGGTGTGGGGGGATCCGTGCAGCCTGCATCCGAGACGAGAGCAGACCACGCCGAGCTTTCCACTGAAGTGTGAGGAAGTTGAAAAAAAGCAGGCTATTATGCAAACACAACAAAGCAAGAAGAAAACAAGAGCATCATATGCAGGCAGGCTGAAAACCAAATCTGAAGGAAAACACAACCCAAGGGACAGAAGAAAATGGCCCACTAGCACGGCGTCGCAGAGAAGAACTTAATAACAACGTTTCCTTAGGCACTGGGAGACGTCTGAGGTGCCCACCTGATGTTAATGACGCCCGCCGTGGAGTGTGGCAGTTTAGGAAATTGTCTTCCTGGCTCTTTGTGCTGTTCTGTACTATCCGAATTTCCTATAGTGAGCGGTCTGCATTGCACACAGGCGTCCCTCAGATCCACAGGTGTGTGTGACATAGCTTGGGAAGCCAGAACAGGAGAAAAAGAAGTGGCTTAGGAGGACCCTGGAGCATTTTCCCCGTCAGTACTTGGCTAGAGTAGACGTTTCTGGCCAAATGGTAGGGATGTGTTTTCAAGACGGTTCCACATGGGACTGACCCCTGCGTGTCGGGTGCTGATGAGGGCTCAGTGGGGTGAGGCCTAGGAAGTGGCCGCTGACTTAGCAGCCCGTTGGTGTTCGGTGACCTTAGCAAAGCACCTTTAGCACTACTGGACGCTCAAACCACAGTGAGGGCGGCTGAGCAGCGTAAGACTAAGGAGGAAACGGGTCCAGCGCCACCTGTCCTAGTCTTTCAATACACGGGAGTGCAGGTTAACGCTCGGGAAAGGGAGCTCATGGAGGGGGAAAGAAGTGAAAAGAAAGGAGGGTGAGTGGATGATCAACAAACACTTCCAGACACAGCAGGGACAAAGTACAGGTGCTGGGTGAGTGTTAGACAAGGGGGAAGGCAGGATGCTCCGTGCAACCGGCAATAGGCTCATAGATTCAGTGGTGGAAAGATGAGGTCGTTCCCAGCTGATAATTCCTGTTTGTTTGTGAAGGAGGATAAAATTATTTGCTGAGTGTTCTGTGAAGGGATATAGAGGGAGAGTCTTGATGATAATGGAAGAGGAAGAGATGATAAAAGAAAAACCACAAAAAGATACATCCCTGTTCCGTTGGCATTCATCACCATTTATCGAGAGTGATAACAGTCTGCCACATTCTGAGACTTTGTCTGGCTTTGCTTGGCTGCCAAATGTAAGCATACAGAGGACTTGTAATCTGTGGTTGGTGTTCATTCTAATGTTGCAAGGAAACGCAACAAGGAATGGAAATCGGGGGTATTAACAAGACGGTCTTTGAACCATGGATTTGCAGTTGGATGAGAGAAAATGAGGACATCAGAAAGATAAAGCAAGGGGGACGTTAGATGAGTCAGCTCTTCTAACAATCCTTAGGAAGTTTAGCAAGAGTTGAGCAGAACCCAGTGGTGTATGGAGAGGACACAACGATCACAGTAGGATATTTGAGCAAGAAGTATTATTTAAAAGATTTTTATTTATTTATTTGAAAGGCAGAGTAATAGAGAGGCAGAGGTAGAGAAAGAGAAAGAGAGAGAGAGAGAGTCTTCCAGGTGAGGGTTCACTCCCCAGATGGCCACAATGGCCAGGTCTCGGCCCATCTGAAGCCAAGAGCCAGGAGCTTCTTCCGGGTCTCCCATGTGGGTTCAGGGGCCCAAGGACTTGGGCCATCTTCCACTGCTTTCCCAGGCCATAGCAGAGAGCTAGATTGGAAGTGGAGTAGCCGCAACACGAACTAATGGCAATATGGGATGCCAGTCCTGCAGGTGGCAGCTTTACCGGCTACGCCATAGCACTGACCCCAGAGCAAGAAGTTTTTAAAGTAGAGAAGTTTCACTTTCTTATAGAATGCAGGATGTGAGTTTAGGCATAAGGGATGGGCCTGAGCAGAACAAAAGGATATTGGATTCGAGTTTATGCAAAGCAAAAGTCCAAGTTGTTGGATAGAATGGACATTGGATTTACCCAGATGAGAGCAGGACTTGCTATGAAGAGGCTTGTTACTTGAAGTGCCAAGGTTACAAATGTATGGAGCAGTGTGCCTCGTAGGTTTGTAGTTGACAGTAATGGAGGGTGGTAAAGCCAAATGCGGAAGCCACACAGGGAGCATGCCCCTTTTCATGACAGAGGCAATATTGGTTGGCAGTAGTACTGTGGGGCTCATGATGACACCATCTTTATACTTCCACTCTGACGTGTGAGAAAAGTATGAAAAGAAGCGCCCTCACCAAAGAGGGCTGCAGCCAGAGCAGGGTGATTCGGGATTGCCAGGGTTGAGTTAAAGCAAGAAGAGAAAAGAATATCTAGAGAAGTTGGAAAGGTAGGAGGGTTTGGGCAACATGGGGCAGGAATTCCAGGGAGTGTGTTGTAAGGATCTGAGACAGCAAGAACAAGGTTTAGTGGAGGGTTGTTTATGAAGGGAGGGGAAGCTGGAGCCCTAAGGGAGAAAGGGGAAATGATAAAAGGCATGGATCTGGGCAGTGGCCAAGGAAAATAGCATTTGGAGGCAGGATGAAATCAGTTGGGTCACCAGATTGTCAAGCGCGTATATCCTGACCATGAGATAACAGGCACTAATACTCTCATAATGCTGTTGCAGGCTGGTAGAAAGACTCCAAAGCCAGCAATACAGAACACGCGTTTAATCCTAGAGACTTCAAAGGCCCTGGTGTTGTAAGAGCAGATGCAGTAGGGCTGCACAGTGCTCAGGAGTCACAGGCCTGGGGTAGTGGAGAGCTTGCTGCACAGTCGGGCAAGGGTCTAATTGGTGGACGTGCTGCTGGGGAGGGGGACTCGTTTGGCAAGAGCATGGTCCTGAGTGTTGAGTGTGGGGATACGTGCTGGAGATGTGATGAGGAACATCTTTAGGCTCATGGAATTGAAGAGATTTGCCAGGGACCCAGCTGGCAAGTGGCAGCACTGAGACTCAAAATCAGATTGGTGTCTGTGAGTCACCAATTATTTCAAATGCAAACCATTTTAAGAAAAAAGCTTTAAAAACGAGATCAATGTAGTTCTGACGTGTTGCACTGACTTTGCAGACAGAAACTACAAAAGAAAGGTAGCCGTGGTTGCATCCCCAAATCAGAACCTTAGAAGGTACTGGAGCAATTTCTGGCATTGATGTATGGACAACAGAAGCCCTCCAAAACAAAACCAAAATTGACAGGCCTCCAATAAGGAGTTGTGTTACTGGAAAAACCTCAAGTCTCAAGAATGGGGGCCTGCCTATGGCCTGACCCAGCAGAACCGGAAGTCCTGGCTCTTCTGAAAACCCTGGTTTCCGGGAGAAAGATGGTAGTGCCATCCTGAGCTGACCTACTATAATCTTACAGCTCCTCGGGATCAGTTGTCTTCAGTATTCTTCCCAGGGCTTCCCTGAAGGACAAGGGCAAGGGAAATCCATCAGGATGTAGGGTCCAGAGAAGCCAGCTTGCTGACAAGAGACATTTTGCTCTTCCAAGGATGTGCCCCGTGCCATGCAGCATAATGGCTGACCAGGTGATGCTGAACTAAAGGTCTTGTCTTTCTTTTCTTTTTTTAATTGGAGATTTGGCGTGATTGCATTGTTTTTCTTCCACCATTTCAGTGGGTCAATCTTCTGAATTTCCCTGCCAGGATTGTAGTTTATTTGGGTATAATTCTTACGGCAGTAAATTGGTACAATTGTCAGAAGACCCAAGGATACGGGAATCTTTCCCAGACCTTTGTCACCATTCTTTATATGGAAACGATATATGGAATGATACATTTAGAGGGCAATGAAAAATGAAAAATAAGATGCAACTCGAGACGCCTTCTGATAATGGCAGCATGTTAGTTAATACGATGTTATGGCAACGTATTAGTTAGACCTCAAAATATTCCATAGTTATCTCTCCTTTAAAGCCACTTCTCAGGCTCCCTGCTAGCCACTAACCCCCCCACCCCAGATGTTAGCCAGTTCCCTAAATTTTTACCATGTTATATGCATGTTGTCTCTTTCTGAATTTTATGTTTGTGAGATTCGGCCTCCTTTTATTCTCTTTGTTATAGATAGAATTTTCCATCTCCTTATAAAGTGCTTTAGTTTCCAAAATAATGGGAATTTTAAAGCTCATTCATATGGGTGAGGAAGTAGGTGCCAATGATGGACTTGTTCCTTAAAATATTATTTGCATTTTGACTGACCAATAATTGTACATATTTGTGTGATACAGTGTGATATTTTCAGACATGTATGCATTGTGTAATGATCAAATTAGAATAATTAGCATATCCATTGCCTCAATCATTTGTCATTTCTTCATGGTGGGAACATTAAAACTCCTCCTTCTAGTTATTTTGAGCCACACAATATATTATTAACTATATTCCACCAGAAGCTGTTCCTACAATCTCACTGTAACATATCCATTGACCAAAATCTCTCTATTCCGCCCTTACTCCTCCCCTCCCCACCTTCTGGTAATCACTATGAGTGAGATAATGCCAAGTTTGTCTTTCTGTGCCTGGCTTATCTCACCTAACATAATGGGTTCATCCATGCTGTTGCAAATGAGAGGATTCCAAAGATGGACTTCGGAATTGATAGAGCAACTTGAAAGTCATTGTTTAAATCTCTTGGCAACTCATAGATGTCAATTGCTACTTTATTACTGGGACAAAAATTTATCAAACATGACAGACAATCAGAATTACAAGTTCTTTTTGAGGGTTATTTTCACAGGCTATGGCAACATTTTCTCGAATGTTGGGAACTTTACAATATTCTCTCGTACAAATGATATCCCTAAGGCTAGATTATATGAAAAAAAAAAGATAGCAATTGACACCAGCTATTCAGTACACAGAAGTTTCTGTTTCTCATAGGGAAAAAGTTATATTTCTGTAAATGTCTTCAATCTAACACTTTATCAAATTAGATTCTTTTAAATAGTTTGGGATAAAGAATGGAAAATTTGTACTTAGAAAGGGAAGGAAACAACTGTGTCCTTTAGTCCCAAGATTCTCATTTATTTATTTATTTATTTGAAAGTCAGAGTTGGGGGGAGAGAGAGAGAGAGAGAGAATGTTCCATCCCCTGGTTCACTCCCTAAGTGGCTGCATGGCTAGGACTGGGCAAGGCTGAAGCCAGGACTCAGAAACTTCTTCCAGATCTCTCACGTGGGTGCAGGGGCCCAAGCACTTGGGTCATCTTCCGCTGCTTTCCCAGGTGCATTAGCAGGGAGCTGGGTGGGAAGTGGAGCAGCCAAGATTTGAACTGGCACCCAAATGGGATGCCGGAGTCACAGGCAGTAGCTTACTCACTATGCCACAACAAAGGCCCCTAAGATTCTTTTTAAAAAGCAATCTTTTCACTGTAAAATAAAACACAGATAAAACCACATGGATCAAGTCTATGGCTTACTGATTTATTAAAAGGTGAAAAACACCCAGGTATAAATTAGAACTTTGTCAACTCCCCGGGAAGCCCCATCTATGTGCCACACTACAACCACAGACCCTCCTGCCCCAGTAGATAACTACTTTTCTGACTTTTATACTAATGAATCCCTTGTAATTAGTTGTAATTTAATTACCCCAATGTGAATTCCTGGATATTATAATTGAATATTGTCCACAAATCTATAGCTCCTTAATGTTTCTTACTTCCTTACTATTTGTATTTGTTCAAAAATTTGTTTATTTTTTCAAAAGTCTGAGTTACACACACACACACACACACACGAGAGAGAGAGAGAATTTTCATCCACTGGTTCACTCCCTAAATGGCCACAGTGGCCAAGGTGGGCCAGGCTGAAGCCAGGAGCCAGAAGTTTCTTCTGGGTCTCCCACATGGGTGCAGGGGTTCAAGGACTCAGACCATCTTCTGCTGATTACCCAGGTGCATTAGCAAGGAGCTGGATTGGAAGTGGCATTCCAACTGAGATGCTGGCACTGCAGGTGGCAGATTTACCCAGTATGCCACAATGCCAGCCACTACTATTTGTATTTATGCTAGTACTACTACTAGTATAGTTACTGGAGGCATGAAAACATTTTTGGCACATGATTTTTCTCATTCTTTTCCACCACCAATATTTTGAAATAATTGTGTTACATTTACATTATCAGAACACATAGCTTATATAATATAATCTCTGCCTCTTAATCTATGTTGATTTTTCATTCTAAGGTAATTATACATTTAATGCTCACAACCAGAACTTACATCTGGTTATAGGCATTTATTTGGTTATTCCGAGCTGGTTATGTGGGGTTAGTTCTCTGGTAGGTAGTTAAGGAGGGGCTCATAGGAACGATATTCTCTGGGTTCTTTTTTTTTAAAATCAGGTTTATTAGTAATTTTTTTTTTGACAGGCAGAGTTAGACAGTGAGAGAAAGAGAGACAGAGAGAAAGGTCTTCCTTTTTCCTTTGGTTAGCCCCCCAAATGGCTGCTACAGCCGGCGCTGCGCCAATCTGAAGCCAGGAGCCAGGTGCTTCCTCCTGGTCTCCCATGCAGGTGCAGGGCCCAAGGACTTGGGCCATCCTTCACTGCCTTCCTGGGCCATAGCAGAGAGCTGGACTGGAAGAGGAGCAACAGGGACAGAATCTGGCGCCCTGACCGGGACTAGAACCCGGGGTGCAGGTGCCACAGGTGGAGGATTAGCCTAGTGAGCCACGGCGCCGGCCCACTGAGTTCTTACAGATTGATAATAGTTTGTCCTTTACACTTGAGTGGCAGTTTTGCTGGATGTAAAATCCTTGGCTCACACTTTCTTCCCTTAACTGCATTCAATGTGTGACTGCATTTTCTTCTGATGTAAAGTGTTTCTGTTGAAAAGTCTGATGCTTATTTCAATTTCTTACTGTCATAAATCACAGATTTTCCCCCAAAATGCTCCAAAGATTTTCCCTTAAAAAATGGCCCAGCAGTGGGCATTTGGTCCAGCAGTTGGGATGCCATTGGAACACCTGTATCTACTTGGGACACTTGCATCCTATATTGGACTGCCTATGTTCGAGTCCCAGCTCCACTTCTGGGTCTAGCTTCTTGCTAATGTGTACCCTGAGAGGCAGCAGCTGATAGTTCAAGTGTTTTGATCCCTGCCACCCACCTGGGAAACCAGGATTGAGTTACAGGCTGCTGGCTTCCATCTACATTGCAGAGGAATATTGGTCTGTAATTTTCTGTGTACAGTCCTTGCCTTGTTTGGTAGTTCTTTCATAAAATGAATTGGGACGTGTCCCCTCTTCTTCCATATTTGTGTAAAATTGGTGATATTTTCTTTGAATGTTTGGTAAAATTCTCCAGTGAACACCATCTGGTGCTAGAGTTTTCTTTTTTTGGGAGATTTAAATACATATTCATTTCATTTAATGGTTTTATGTGTATTCAAATTGTCTCTTTCTTCTTGGCTGCTTTTAGAGGTTTGTGTGTTTTGAGGATTGGTCCATTTCTGCTCAGCTGTCAAACTAATGAGCATACATTTTATTTTAGTATTTCTTATTTTTCAAATGAAAATGCATTGTATTAAAATGTATAACATGGGCTGGCGCCACGGCTCACTAGGCCTGTGGCACCGGCACCCCAGGTTCTAGTCCCGGTTGGGGCGCCGGATTCTGTCCCGGTTGCTCCTCTTCCAGGCCAGCTCTCTGCTGTGGCCCGGGAGTGCAGTGGAGGATGGCCCAAGTCCTTGGGCCCTGCACCCGCATGGGAGACCAGGAGGAAGCACCTGGCTCCTGCCTTCAGATTGGTGCAGCGCGCCGGCCGCAACGCACCAGCCGTAGTGGCCACTTGGGCTGTGAACCAATGGAAAAAGGAAGACCTTTCTCTCTGTCTCTCTTTCTCTCACTGTCTAACTCTGCCTGTCCAAAAAAAAAAAAAAATGGATAACATGGGGCAGTGCTGTGGTGCAGTAGGATAAGTCTCCAGTTGCAGTGCCAGTATCTCATATGGGTGCTCTCTGTATGGCCTGGGAAAACAGTAGAGGATGGCCCAAGTCCTTGGGCCCCTGCACTCATGTGGGAGACCCGGAGGAAGCTCCTGGCTCCTGGCTCTGGATCAGCCCAGCTCTGGCCATTGCGGCCATTTGGGGAGTGAATCAGCAGATGGAAAACCTTTCTCTCTCTTTCCCTCTCACTTTCTATAACCCTACTTCTCAAATAAATGAACAAAATCTTTAAAATATATATAACATAAAATTTACCATTTTAAATATGTTTAAGTGTACAGTTCAGTTGTGTTAAAGTACATTCATAGTGTTGTACAACCAACATCCAGAGACTTCTCATCTTTTCAAACTGAAATCCTTCTACACCAACCTTGTTCATCCTTTTCCCCAGCTACCTGGGAACCTCTATTCTACTTTCTATTTCTAAGAATTAGACTACTTTGGGAAATTTAGATTTTTAAGTTTTAGATATTCTTTTCTCTTTTCTAATGAAAATGTTTAGAGCTATAAATTTCACTTTCAGCACTATTTTATTGGTATCACAGAGATTTTGATACATTATGTTTTCATTTTCATTAAGTTTTAGTGCTTTTAAATTTTTTTCTTTAATACTTCGTCTTTGACCCGTGGATTATTTGGAAGTGTGTTGCTTAACTGCCCCAAATTTGGAGAGTTTCCTGTCGTTATCTGTTGCTGACTTCCAGTTTGATTCCTGTATGCTCAGAGCACATACTCCAGGTGATTTTTAAAGACCACATTAACCATATAAGTGTACAGTCCCTTAATGTTAAGCATATTAACAATATGGTGACACAGATCTCCAGAGCCTTTTAGTTGTACAAATCTGAAATTCTATACACATTATACATTAATCCCCTTTCCTTTAGCTCCCCTGTCTCTGGCAACCACCATTCTATTTTCTGTTTCTATGACTCTACCTATGCTAGATAGCTCATATACGTGAAATGATACACTGTTTGTCTGTTTGTGATTGGCATATTCAAGTTAGCATAATGTCCTCAAGGTTTATTATGAGTGTTGTACCATGTGACAGAATTTCCTTCCTTTTTAAGGCCCATATGATTTGGATTCTTTTTATTATCATTATTACAGATATAGACAGTGAGAGAGAGAGAGAGAGAGAGAGAGGAGAAAGGTCTTCCTTCCGTTGGTTCACCCCACAAATGGCCACTGTGGCCTGCTTTGCGCAGATCCGAAGCCAGGAGCCAGGTGCCTCTTCCCAGTCTCCCATGCGGGTGCAGGGGCCCAAGCACTTGGGCCATCCTCCACTGCCTTCCCGGGCCACAGCAGAGAGCTGGACTGGAAGAGGAGCAGCCGGGACTAGAACCTGGTGCCCATATGGGATGCCGGAGCCACAGGCAGAGGATTAACCATGTGAGCCATGGAGCCAGATTTGTTTGAAAGGCAGAATTACAGAGATGCAGAGGCAGAGAGAGAGAGACAGAGGTCTTTTGTCAGCTGGTTCACTCTCCAAATGGCCACAATGGCTGGAGTTGAGCTATCTGAAGCCAGGAGACAGGACCTTCTCCTGGGTCTCCAATGTGGGTGCCCAATGACTTGGACCTTTTTTTTTGTTGTTGTTGTTAAAGATTTATTTATTTATTATTTGAAAGCCAGAGTTACAGAGAGGCAGAGGCAGAGAGAGAGAGAGAGAGAGAGAGAGAGAGAGAGAGAGAGAGAAGTCTTCCATCCTCTGGTTCAATCCCCACATGGCTGTAATGGCCAGAGCTGCGCCAATCCGAAGCCAGGAGCCAGGAGCTTCCTCCAGGCCTCCCACATGGGTGCAGGCATCCAAGGACTTGGGCCATCTTCCACTGCCTTCCCAGGCCACAACAGAGAGCTAGATTGGAAGTGGAGTAGCCGGGTCTCAAACCGGTGCCCATATGGGATAACGGCACCACAGGCAGTGGCACCGCAGGAGGCGGCCTTACCCGCTATATGCCACAGCACTGGCCCCAACTTGGGCCATCTTTGAGTGCCTTCTCAGGCCATAGCAGAGAGCTGGATTGGAAGTGGAGCAGCCAGGACTCGAACTGGTGCCCATATGGGATGCCAACAATACAGACTGGGGCTTTAACCCGCTGTGCTGCAGCACCAGCCCCTACAGTACTTAATATTTGTTTTATGACTCAGGGTATGGTCTATACTGGTGAGTGTTCCATGCACACTTCAAACAGGTGCATATGCTGATACTGTTGAAGTGTTTCATTGATTCTGATTAGATCATGTTGATCGAGGATGTTTTTGAGTTCTTCCATAACCTTAATGATCTTCTGTCTAGTAGTCACCATTAAATAATAATTCTCCATCTTGCCCAAGTCCTTGGGCCCCTGCACCCACGTGGGAGACCCAGGAGAAGCTCTTGGTTCATGGCTTTGGATCAGTGGAGCTCCGGCCATTGTGGCCAACTGGGGAGTGAACTGGCGGATGGAAGATTTCTCTCTCTCTGCTTCTCTTTCTTTCTCTGCCTCTCCTTCTCTCTCTGTGTAACTCTGACTTTCAAATAAATAAATAAATCTTAAAAAAAAAACCTCTGGACAGCATTTCAGCACAAGGCTTAGTGTGAGAGTTTATAGAATAAAATGCTGAACTTAGTGGGAAGATAGACCTGCTCCCTCACAGAGTGGAGACACCTTGCATACCAAATGAGGATCTCTATAAAGAAGAGGCAGTGCAGGTATGCTGGAAGAAGTCACTGGAGCTGGCAGTTCTTAGGCCTCTGCATTCCGGATCGCAGTCATTCACGGTTCCCTGCCAGCAGCTGCTTGGAAGAGACAGTGTACACTACATGACACAAATTTGAATTACTGAACTATTCTTTGCTTAAAGCAACCAGGCCTTTGAGGGTATCTACTGAAAGTCTTGAAAGATGGAATATCTTGCTGCTCTCCAAAAGCAAGCATGTTCTCAGGGAGAGTTTTGGAAAAGAGAAAATGCCAACCTAGACAGGGTATACACTGGAAAGGGGCGATCATTGAAAAATACATAAATTGAAATAAATAAAAAATAAATCTGTTAAAAATGGTTAAGATGATGGTGAACATTTTGCACAATGCCTTAAGTCACCACTTGGGATGCCCATATGGGAATGCCTGGTTTGAGCCTTGGCTATGCCAGTTCTTTCTTTTTTTTTAAGATTTATTTTATTTATTTGAAAGAGTTACAGAGAGAGGTAGAATCAGAGAGAGAGAGAGAAAAGTCTTCCATCCGCTGGTTCACTCCCCAAATGGCCACAATGGCCGGAGCTGCACCCATCTGAAGCCAAGAGCCAGGAGCTTCCTCTGGGTCTCCCATGAGGGTGCAAGGGCCCAAGCACTTGGGGGGGGGCATCTTCTACTGCTTTCCCAGGCCATAGCAGAGAGCTGGATCAGAAGTGAAGTAGCCAGGACTCAAATCGGTGCCCATATGGGATGCCAGTGCTGCAGGCCAGGGCTTTAACCAGCTGGGGCACAGCGTCAGCCCCTACTCCACTTCTGATCCAGTTTCCTGCTAATGTGCATCTTGGGAGACAGCAGATGGTAGCTCAAGTGTTTGTGTCCCTGCCACACATGTAAGGGACCTGGATAGAGCTCTGGGCCCCTGGCTTCAGACTGGCCCAGCCCTGGCTTTGCAGGCATGGGGAGACTGAATGGGAATCGAAAATGATTCTCTTTGACTTTCTAAAAAAAAAGATTTATTTATTTATTTAAAAGGGAGAGATTAGGGAGGGAAAGAGAGAGTAAATGGCCAGGGAGTGGGGAGCAAGAGAATGCTTCCATCTGTTGTCTTCCAGGTGTATTGGCCGGAACCTGGATCAGAAGCACAGAGCAGCCAGGACTGGAATTGGCACTCCAATACGGAATGCAGGCATCACAGCCTGTGGTTTAACCCATTGTATCACAATGCCTACCCTAGATTTTACATGTTCATGGATTGAAAAACTCAACAGTGTTGGGATGGCAATTACTGTCAAATTGTTTTATCGATTCACTGCAATCTCTACCAAAATTCCTTCAGGCTACTTTTACAGGAATCAACAAAGTGATCCTAAAATTTCTTTGTAAATGCAAAGATCCAGAATAACCTAGTCAATCGTAAAAAGAAGAACAAGGCTAGAGGATTATACTTCCTGATTTCAAAATGTATTAAAGCAGAATAGTTGTTGTCTGGGTCTGGGATTGGTAGTGGGGAATGACTGCAAATGGTAACCAGGGGTATTTGGGGATAGATGGAAATTTTCTTTTTCTTTTCTTTTTTTAAGACAGTGATGTGTGCATTTATTCATAATTGACACATACAATCATACATCCATATGGGGTCCAGTGCGGTATTCCAGTGCATGTACACAACATGTAATGACCAGGTTAGTTAGCATACCCATCACCTCAAATGCTGATCACTTGTGTTGGGAACATGCAGAATCCCATTAGCTACTCTGAGACACACAGCTACTGTTCAGTGAGTCACCTACCAAGTTGGCCCTCCCACCTGGCTGCACCCGGGCACCCATGGCCCATGCTCCTCCTCCCAGCCTCTGGTGATCCCTGTTCTTCTGAGATCAGCGTTCTAAGCTCTCACACCGAAGTGAGAACATGCAGTGGTTTTCCTCCTGTGCTGACACAATGTCCTCCTGCCTCATTTCTGCTGCATCCTTTTTATGGCTGAGTACTATTCCTCTGTGTAGAGGTAACCAAGTGCCCTTTCTCCACTCATCCAGCACCCAGGTTGACTCCACACCCTGGCTGTGTGAGCAGTGCAACAATAAACACGGGAGTGCAGGCATCTCTTGGACATTCCGGCTTCCTTTCCTTTGGATATAAAAACCCACAGTGGGACTGCTGGACCGTACAGCAATTCTGGCTCTAGATTTCTGAGGAAACTCCAGTTTCCCACAGGGCTGCACTGATTACCATTCCAATCAACGGTGTAGGAGAGCTCCCCTTGCTCTACATCTTCACCAGAATCTGAGTCTTTTTTGTTCTTTAGCCATACGAACAGGTGTGATAGTATTTCACTGTGGCTTTAATTTCGCTTTCCCTGATGATTTCAGATACTTGTTGCCCAATTGTGTATTTTCTCTTTAGACATGGCTACTCAGGCCATTTGCCCACTTTTTAAATTGGATGTGGGTGGGGTGCGTGTTGGGTTGAGTTCTTTCATCTCAGCAGCTGGACAGCTTGGAAGTATTTTCTCCCATTCTGTTTCTGTGAAGAATGTCATGGTACTGTGACAGGGACTGCACTGACTCTGTAGACTAATTTTAGTAGTATGGACATTCAAAACATTAGTTCTTCCAACCCATGACCACGGGGTGGCTTTCCAGGTCTTAGTGATCTCTTCTACCCCTTTGTTTCAATTTAGTCCGAGTTATTTTTCAGTTTTTGCTGCTGTTGTTTTAATGGGACTGCTTTCTTCATTGAAATGTTACTAATTTTTGCAAGCTGATCTTGTTAGATGGAAAGTTTCTAAAAACTATATTGTGGTGATTATAGCACACCTTGAAATCATTTTGTTTTCATATGGTTTGAATATATCATTTGGCTTTTATGTCTGTCTATGTTGTATGTGTGAGTGTGTGCTTCATTAACACTTGATTCTTTCTGAATAGATTTATTTATTTATTTGAAAGGTAGACTGGCAGGGAGGGATCTTCAAATAGCTGGTTCACTCCTCAAATAGCCGGAACAGCTGGGGCTGAGCCAGGCCAAAGCCACGAGCCTGAAACTTCACCCAGGTCTCCCACGTGGATCGCAGAGACTCAAGTGCTGGGCCATTCCGTGCTGCCTTCCCATGTGCAGTTGCAGGAAGCTCACTCGGAAGCCTGACAGCCAGGACTTGAACTGGCACCCTGATATGGGGTGCAGGCAGCCCCACAACCTGCTGTGCTACAACGCCCACCCCAAAGCCCTGATTATCAAAACAATCTTCTTTTGTAAAAAAGACTTATTTATTTAAAGGAGGGGAGAGGGAGAGGGAGAGGGAGAAGGAGAGGGAGAGGGAGAGGGAGAGGGAGAGGGAGAGAGAGAGAGAGAGAGAGAGAGAGAGAGAGAATCTTCCATATGCTGGTTCACTTCCCCAAATGGCTGTGATGGCTGGAGCTGGACTGAGATTAATCTTAAGCAAGAAGCCAAGAGCTTTCTCCAGGTCTCCAACATGGGTGCAGGAGCCCAGGCATTTGTACCATCTTCCGCTGCTTTCCCAAGTGCATTAGCAGGGAGCTAGATTGGAAGTTGAGTAGCCAGGACTCAAACCAGCAGCCATATGTGATGCCACAGCACCTGCACCAACAATTCTCTTTGATGTTGTTGGACTCTTAAACAGAAACTGAAATTGGGCAGTAAAACCCTGTGGCAAGACTGGATAGACACGGCAATGATCCAGGATGATAGATTTAGATGAATTTAAAACATTTTATTAGGAAATAATATTGAACTACCATATATCACTCACCAAGATTCATCCACCATTGCCATTTTTGCTATGCTTGCATTTGCATTCTTTCAATATGTGTATTTTATGAATCATTTGAAAATAAATTACATATATATCCCTTTTATGTAACTTATAACACTTACAATGGAAACAAAACATTCTGTTTTTAAAATAAAATCAGAACATTATAAATAAGAACAAAATTCTCATTTTTTTAAAGATTTATTTTATTTGAAAGACAGAGTTACAGGGAGAGGTACAGACAGACAGAGAGGTCTTCCATCTGCTGGTTCGCTCCCCAAATGGTTGCAACGGCCGGAGCTGCGCCGATCCGAAGCCAGGAACCAGGAGCCTCCTCCGGGTCTCCCACGCAGGTGTAGGGGCCCGAGGACTTGGGCCATCTTCTACTGCTTTCCCAGGCCATAGAGAGAGCTGGATGGGAAGAGGAGCAGCCGGAATTAGGACTGGAGCCCATTTGGGATGCTGGCACTTCAAGCCAGGGTGTTAACCTGTTGCGCCACAGCACCGGCCCCTAAAATTCTAATTGACCACTCTCAATCCTACTCTATTTATTCTCTTCCAAGAATAATGCTGCTTATTGTCTATTTTGTGAGCTTTTATGTATTTACTTAAATAGTTTCACATGCGTATATTTGGACTCATAGGAAATACACAGTATTGTTTATGTGGGTTTTTAAAAAAAATGTTGTTTTACTTTTCATGACAGAAGTTTGCTGATGTGGAAAGGTGTTAAAATTTAATATTAGAACATAATTTATCTCGGCCGGCGCCATGGCTCACTTGGCTAATCCTCCACCTGCGGCACTGGCACCCTGGGTTCTAGTCTCGATTGGGGCGCCAGATTCTGTCCCAGTTGCTCCTCTTCCAGTCCAGCTCTCTGCTGTGGCCCGGGAAGGCAGTGGAAGATGGCCCAAGTGCTTGGGCCCTGCACCCGCATGGGAGACCAGGTGGGGGCACCTGGCTCCTGGCTTTGGATCGGCCCAGCGCGCTGGCCGTAGCGACTATTTTGGGGATGAACCAAAGCAAAGGAAGACCTTTCTCTCTGTCTCTCTCTCTCTCTCACTGTCTAAATCTGCCTGTCAAAAAAAAAAGAATATAATTTATCTCAACTACGTATAGCTGTCTATAAATAATGCTGGGAAGAAATAGTCTAGAATGGTAATTAGTTATCTCTGGCTGGTAGGACTACAAGAGATTGATCCTCCCTATGTGTGTGTGTGTGTGTGTATTTAATATTTCGGACTTTTCTACAGAAGGTAACTTTACAATAGGGGTGTGTGGGAGAGGGCAACCAAATAGGACAGAAAAAGATAAAGGAAGACTGACAGGGGCTGAAACGTTGGTGCAGCAGGTTAAAGCCCTGGTCTGCAGTGCCGTCATCCTATATGGCCACCCATTCAAGTCCTGGCTGCTCCACTTCCAATCCAGCTCTCTGCTATGGCCTGGGAAAGCAGTAGAAGATGGTCCAAATGTTTGGGCCCCTGCACCCACGTGGGAGACCCAGAAGAATCTCCTGGCTCCTGGCTTCGGATTCAGAAAAAGCTCCTGGCTCCTGACTTCGGATTAGTTCAGCTCTGGTCATTGTGGCCATTTGGAGAGTGAACCTGTGGATGGAAGACCTCTCTCTCACTATCTCCCTTCTCTCTCTCTCTCTCTCTCTCTCTCTCTCCCCCATCTCTCTCTCTCTCTTTGTCTCTACGTCTCTCTGTAACTCTTTCAAATAAATCTTAAAAAACATAAAAATTCACTATTAATTCACCTGTTTAAATGTATTTGATAGTTTTCAGCTATCATAGTAATTTTTCTTTTTTAAATTTTCTTTTTAAAAAGTTTATTATAGAGACCGGTGCTGTGGTGCAGTAGGTTAAGGCCATGGCCTGAAGTGCCAGCATCCAATATGGGCACCGGATCTAGTCTCAGCTGCTCCTCTTCCTATCCAGCTCTCTGCTATGGCCTAGGAAAGCAGTGGAAGATGGCCCAAGCCCTTGGGTCCCTGCACCCGCATGGGAGACCTGAAAGGAGCTCCTGCCTCTGGCTTCAGATCAGCGCAGCTCTGTTGCAGCCATCTGGGGAGTGAACCAGCGGATGGAAGACCTCTCTCTCTCTCTCTCTCTCTCTCTCTCTCTCTTTCTCTCTCTACCTCTCCTCTCACTGTGTAACTCTGACTTTCAAATAAATACATAAGTTTTTTTTTTTTTTTAAAAAGACACAGCTAGAATGTGAATCTGTGAACCAGAAGGTAGGCTCTCACCAGATACCTAATTCTCTGATGTCCTGAGCTTAGACTTCCTAGCTTCTAGACTGTAAGAAATAAATTTTTCTTGTTTATAGCATTTTGTTATATATTACGGCTCAAGCATACTAAGAT